>NC_134485.1:145336754-145409254 GCF_040206685.1 Ascaphus truei | reverse complement strand
GGTTCTACAAGTTATTGAATCATAAGGTGTACTTAGTTTTTCACACATGGCTTCTCCATTTTGACTTTATTTTTGTTAAATAAATCATGACACAGTGTAATATGTCATGTGTAACCATTGCAACATTTGGGACGAGTGAAGACTATCCCTTTGAGTGGGTCTTAGCAGGGGATGAAATCTTTTATTTTATTTTTGTGTCACATTTGTATCACTTTACACAGTTTTGTGTGTGTTATTGGACACTTAAAATTGTTTACACTTATTAGTTAGTTTTATATATTTCACTTTATTTATAAGTGATCACCCTTTAGTTGTTTTTGCGCCTATTTTTTCACCTTACTACCAATAACGCATTTGTAACAGGCTCCATAGTCTCCCCGCTTGCGCACAGCTTCGGTACAGGTAGGTATTGCTGTTCAGGACGTGCTGACAGGCGCATGCGCGAGCTGCCGTTTGCCTATTGGGAAATATGTCCTTACTCGCGAGTGTACTTAAAGTGAGTGTCCTTAAACCGGGGGTATGCCTGTACTTATTACTTTATACAGTTTTAGGATCGGGTGGCGAGATCCAGTGCCGCGGGACAGCTTCGCAACCTGGTGTAGAGAGCTAGTCGGAGGGCCTAGCCGTTTGAAAGGAAACCGTAGGGGGTGTCTTACGAGTGGGAGTCGGAGGAAACCTCTGGCCTGTTTTTAGTGGGAGAGAGGGACGAGTTGTCCTTCCTGGTTTTTTTAACCACTTACGGTTATTTGCACACTTACACACTGCGCCGATTTTTCTTCGCCATCTCATTTTAACATACCCATTAAAAGTTGTGTTATCATTTCTCTAGGTGTGCACCTATAACGCTAGTCTTGTGGTTGGTTTGTGATCCCTTGCACAGACCTCCCTTAGTATTGGAATTACTTTGTTTGTGTAGGTAGCACCCATATAATATCCTGTCAATCAATCAGGCCATTTATATATCTTGAGATAACAATACTGTCGAGCAGTTCAGCCTCCCCTTTTTGTGTTCATAATGCATTTCAAAGTGTTATCTGTTGTTGGGCCTAGCTGTGCGGGATGCATGGTGTAAGTCTCGTGTTATCTTTTGCTGGGCCTAGCTGTGTGGGACGCATGGTGTAAGTCTCATGTTATCTGTTGCTGGGCCTAGCTGTGTGGGACCCGTTGGTTGCATGGTCCGAAATGGCACCAACGGTGGTGGGAAGAGGGGCAAGGGATGTTAAAGCAGTGGATCAGGGAAGAAGTTAATGGACGAATTTGGAGTGGATGAGGGTGGTCTATCTGTTAGGCAAAACAAGTTGGAGGGTGTCCCCAAGGGCTTGTTTCGAGAGGATGGGGTCCACCTGTTGGACATACTTTAGATTGTGAAACCTTGAACCTGGCATGACGGGTGGCATTGGAGAAGGCAGTAGGGTTGGTGGCAGCTTGCAGCGCCATTTTTAGGTCATTAAACCAACTTGCTGGTGGCCGGGACAAGTGTAGCCCAAGGTGGGGGACTCGGTCAGTCTAGATTTCCTATGGTGGAGGTGTGTTGAACCTCGTTATGTATGTTGTCAGCAAAAGCGGGCTCATGCTCAGCTGGTAGGACAGTGAACCTCCTGGTCATTGTGTCTTATGGGCCATGTGGCCTGGGTGGCTAGTAGCGATGTTGGAATGTGACAAGGGTTTCCCTTGGGCTCTTGTCATGGTGGCAGAGGAATCTGGCTGGGTCCTTCGGTTCATCATTATGTGTTTGATGGTGTTAAGTTTCAATAAAGCCGTGACTGGTTTATCCTCCCCAAAAGTTGTTATGGTTATCTGGATTGAGGGAGGGGAACTGTAACTGCCGGCTAATGTCTTAGGGTTGGATTAGGGTTAAGGGTGGGACTGTAACTGCCGGCTATGTCTTAGGGTTAGGTTACGGTTGGGTAAGGGTTGAAGGAGGGGACTGTAACTGCCGGCTATGTGTTAGGGTTAGTGTTGGATTAGGGTTGAGGGAGGGGACTGTAACTGCTGGCTATGTCATAGGGTTAGGGTTGGGTTAGGGGTGAGGGAGGGGACAGTAACTGCCGGCTATGTGTTAGAGTTAGGGTTAGGGTTGGGTTAGGATTAGGGTTGAGGGAGGGGACTGTAACTGCCGGCTATGTGTTAGGGTTAGGGTTGGGTTAGGGTTCGGTTAGGGGTGAGGGAGGTGACTAACTGCCAGCTATGTCTAGAAACAACAGGTAGGTCAACTGTACTCAGGTAGAATCACTCTACTCTTTCCTAAATCTGTCTCCGCATCTCCCCTCCTGAAATCCCTCTCCTGGCTTCCGATCAAATCCCGTATCTCACACTCAAATCTCCTCCTCACTTTTAAAGCTTTACATTCTTCTGCCCCTCCTTACATCTCAGCCCTAATTTCTCGCTATGCACCATCCCGACTCTACCCCCTTTGTATCTAAAACTCTCTCCTGCCTTAAATCTTTCTCACTTTCTGCCCCGCACCTCTGGAATGCCCTTCCCCTCAATACCCGACTAGCACCCTCTCTATCCACCTTTAAGACCCAACGTAAGACACACTTGCTTAAAGAAGCCTATGAATAGCACTGTGGATATTCTGAACACATGATACATAAAGCTTGGCCCCCTGCAGGCGCACTTACCAGAACTCCCTCCTACTGTCTCTGTACGTTCTCCCTACCTACCAATTAGACTGTAAGCTCCTCGGGGCAGGGACTCCTCTTCCTTAATGTCTAAAGCACTTTTTCCCATGATCTGTAAGGGGGGTGTGAGCACCGGGGGCAGCAGGCAGGATGGGCGCAGCTGCAAAAGTTTGTGCATCCCTGATATATAGGACACTGCACCAGCCCATGTATATATGGAATACTATCTATACACAGGAAATTACATTTGAAGTCCTTACCATTCCCCTATGGACGCTATACCTATCTAGCCTGCCATTATCAAGCTATCCCATACACTTTTCAGATATACTATTTAATGGAGCATTATCTCACATTTGTCGGGGCATCCAGTTATGCTATATTATGCTAACTACAGTAACTGGCTTTCCACTGGGGAATATATACAGAAATAATATATTGAACTCCTATACACCAATACCCATCCTGAATTTTGTCTATCAGGGTGTATGAATAGATTGTACTAGGGCTACTCAATATTTTGAAACAAGAAATGTTGCCGCTCTCCAAATGTACAGAAAATATATATACGTGTGGATAAGGGGTGCATACGGGAACAGGTACATATAGCAAGACGGGAGAGGGTTAAAGGATAACCCAAAAGGATTCATATTTGCACTCCCCTATACTGATAAATGGCTAGGAAAAATTCAATCGCTGGGTAAAACCCATACACCATTTAGTGAAAAATAATTAAAACACAGTTTAATTAACAGTTATGCAAAGACTAATATACAAAGTTTAAAAGAAACAGGGAGTGGGTACAGGGAGTGGAGTGAGCTATTTGATGCTGTATTAGTTGCTGTGAGAACACAGCTAACGAATATATAAATCGCTATTAATGCATCACAATAACCCTGTGCACAGACCCTCTCACCAGGCACTGAATCTCTCGTGCTAAGTGAGGTGTGTAAATATGTCAGTCATAAACAGGACTTGTAACACGCCCAACCTATGTGTACGAAGGCTATCACGTGATGTCCCTCCCTAGGGGAGTTTACGCTGCAATACATAAGTTTTTAAAGCATATATCTGCCAGAATCCGTGGTTGCATAAAAGCATACCATCAGTAGGACACACTGTGAATGAAAGATGATCATTACTGCATCCCTCTTAAGGGGTTGTGCCATAGATCTATGCTAAAGAGTCAAATGCTGTATCAAACTTCCCCCAAGTAGGGTCTGACACTATACTATATGCACTAATGATAGATTGCATCTTTATTAGAGGCTTAAGTGTCGGGACCCTACTTGGGGGAAGTTTGATACAGCATTTGACTAGGGAGGGACATCACATGATAGCCTTCGTACACATAGGTTAAGCGTGTTACAAGTCCTGTTTATGACTGAGACATATTTACACACCTCACTTAGCACGAGAGATTCAGTGCCTGGCTCACTCCACTCCCTGTACCCACTCCCTGTTTCTTTTAAACTTTGTATATTAGTCTTTGCATAACTGTTAATTAAACTGTGTTTTAACTATTTTTCACTTAATGGTGTATGGGCTCTACCCAGGGATTGAATTTTTCCTAGCCATTTATCAGTATAGGGGAGTGCAAATAGGAATCCTTTTGGGTTATCCTTTAACCCTCTCCCATCTTGCTACTCAATATTTTCCAGGATCCTATAGATACAAATTGTATGAATACCTATCCCAGTACACTACCTAGTCGCCGCACCGCCACAGGGATTTTAAATATTCACTGTATATATTATTCACCATGTATATTTTTGGATGTAATAACATTTTATTATTTGGGTGGCCCATTGGATGAGTTCTCAAGAAGAGCTGATCATAAGGTTAATAAATACCGCCTGAGAGATAATATATCTCATGGACTAATACAGTTCTACTAATTCTCCTTATTTGCAAAGAGTGCAATGTTTGGGGACCCTTTTTGATCCCTGTGGATCATAATTTGTAGCTATATGATTATTTCCCTGATGCACCTTGCATTTTAAGAAAATATTTTTACTTAGGATATCCTAGGTGAGCGGTTTGGTCAACCACTGTTTTGTATGAAGTAATCTGATTACCAATATTTGCAGTCAGGAAGGAATTTATTTTTCCCCTTATGGGATATCAGATGATATTTCACAGGGGGGTTTTGGTTGCCTTCCTCTGGAACAATATACTATAAGTACATATATAAGATAAAGTATCTGTCGTCTAAATTTAGGATCGGTTGAACTTGATGGACGTATGTCTTTTCAAACTCATCTACTGTGTAACTATGATGTTCTCCTTACTGGACCAAACTTAACAAAAACTCTTCTAGGACTGTTAATGGGCTTTTGAAAAAAGCCTATTCCCATAATAGCCGACCTTCAATGGATGTTTTACAGTTTTCTAGTTTGAGAAGATACCAGAAACTACCCAAGGTTTCTGTGGCACTGTAACGACGATGTTGATGACCAAATCATAGAGTACAGGATGAAAGTGCATGTCTTTGGTTTTAGTCCATCATCTGCAGTGGCTACCTACGGACTCAGAAGAAAAGCGAAAAAAAACTGCGACGCACCACCAGTATAAATGATGAGAAAAATGGTGACTTCAAAAAATAAAAAAGTTTATTGGATCAACAGCAGTAAGACCGACTTGTTTTGCGCTAGCTGTGCTTTCTCAAGGTTCCTTCAAAGTTCGCCTCCATAAGGGACATTTAAATACTCTCCGTTCCCGGGTGAAGCCGGCAATTATTTCATCACGCATCCGCCAGAACAGCGTTGCGCCATCACGTGGGGTACACAATCATAATAAAAAACATTTAAAACAACCTTATTTAAACAAACATTAAGCTAAAAGGACAAGATCTGCTACATTCTTCCACACAGCCTTTTTATCATTGAAATTGCAATATACTGGCTGCAATGTAGCAAGATCAAGTATTTAACAAACAAATAAAAACCATTAAGTAAGAAAAAAGGCATAACTTCTTAGAACAATTGCCTTTACACACAACAGTCCACCAATAGTATATATAAATATAGAAGTAGAGGTAAATGATAATATTCTGAAGTACTTATATATATCCTCTTTATCAAATGTGCAAAAATCAGATGGACAATTGTATAGGAGACAGATTAAGACTTCAGATGTAATAATTTCTAATAAATGGATAATACATATCTCCTATACATGTAAGGCTGCGGTCCCAGTCATGTCTGTGACACGCGCGCCCGGCGGGGGGGCGGCGCGTGCACAGCGCTAACCGCGATCTGCGGTCTGAGGGGAGAGAGGGAGCTTGCGACAGGAGGGGCGTGGTTGGGGATTTGCGGGGGCGTGCCCATTATGTCACGCGGCTGGTTCGCCCTCATTGGATGAACCGCCGGTGGGGGCGTGGCCACGCCTCCGTCGCAAGTTTTAAACTCAATTTCATTGAGTTTAAAAAAACTTGCAGTACGGCGCGGCTGCACCTTCAGCATGAAGGTGCGTACTGGGCCCTTCCCTTTTGAGGTGCGGTGCTTACACACACAGCGCATGCCGCGCTGTGCGCTGTGGCAGTGACTGGGACTGCAGCCTACCTCTAACAGTCACACTATCCACCTGTGGTATGCACTATATACAAAATTAAAAATGAATTTGACATATGACACAAAGCATTTGACCGTAGGGAAATAAATTAATACAAAACACACAAATTGAATCCATATAATTAATATTAATGTGTTCAAAAGAAATGTTGTTAGATCAGAAAATATTAATGGATCAATTGGGGGAAGGGGGAGGGGGTGAGGAAGGTAAAGAGTGGGGTAAAAATATTAACAAATAACATTCAATATATAAACTTAAAAAAATTGCTCAGATCCCTGTCTGAATTGAGTCCCCCGGGAATTCTGGTGCGTAAAGTAAAAATCAAAAAATTTCCATACGGTCAAGCTTATTGACCCTACTAACACCTCTGGTCATAGGTAAGACCAGCTCCATGCCTTTGCATATCAGTTTGGTTAAGCCACCTTGTTGAAATGGAGACACATGCTTAAACACCGGGTGGTTTTGGTCACCTTTCTTAATAAACCTGACATGCTCCTGGATTCTTTCTTTCAAAGATCTTATAGTCCTCTCCACATATTGCTTTCCACAGCCACAGGTTAGAAGGTATACTACACACTTTGTATCTCAATTAATAAATGACTTGATGCGAAAACTTCTACCTGTGACCGTGAAAGCAAAACTGGGGGAGGACTGCATGAAAGCACAAACGTTGCAGTGATTGCAAAGGAAGAAACCTTTAGGTCTGTCTATACGACAATGTTCTCCTGATACAAACAGGCTAAGAGAAAGGCTATTAGCAAGGGTATTTGCCCTTCTAAACACAAATTTGGAACCCTCATCCACAAGTGTTTTAATGAATGGATCTAATTTGAGTAACCCCCAATGTTTTCTAACAATTTTTTTTATTAATTCTGCTTGCGCACTAAATTGTGTTATAAAAAGGGGGGACTCATTTTTGTTGTTATTTTCTTTCTTTTTTCTGTTTTTTCTAATCAAAGTGGATGTTCTCTCCACATTGCTCACCTCCTCCTTTCTAAATCAATAGATCTATAACCCCTCTGTCTAAACTTTTGGTACAGTTCCTGGGATTGTTTCAAGCAGTCTTCTTCCTTTGAACAATTTAACCCGAAGGAACTGACCCTTTGGGATTCCTTTAATTAATGTCCTAGGGTGACAGCTGTCCGCTCGCAAAATTGTGTTTCGTACATTACTCTTAGTGTAAATATCTGTTTGAATTTTTAAATGTAATCAATATATAAGATTAGATCAAGTGTGACAGATATGAGGGAACGGTAGTGAAAAGGGTATATTATGGCCCTCAATTATTGCAGGGTTTCTGCTCCACTCCACTGTTTGGAGATTTACCAGGTGGAATCCAGACCAGGACTAACTAGCTCTCCCTGCTTTCACAGGACTGCAGCAGCTGATTGAGCAGGGAGATGATTAAAAGCCGGCTCTGACCAGAGCAAGGCAGAGCTTGTTTTACTTTCAGAGAAGTGTGTACTGAAAAGCTGTTTTGTGCTCAGGAAAGAAAAGACTTTTGTTTTGTTTGTTTGTTTTACTCCTGTTATCTGCTGTAGCATTTGTATGACAAAATAAACAGGAAAAGCTTTTCACCTCTGTGTCAGAAGATTGTCTCGTCTACCTGGAAGGCTGTGTGAAAGTGCTGATCCCTGGACAAAAGGTACATAGTAAGAGGGTACTTTGTCACATATGGTGGAGTTTTAATGCGGGCATCACACTGACAAGTCTGTAAGGTGCAAAAGAGAGACTGCTGGAAAATGGAGGAAATTATCAAAGCCCTGATCCAATCCACATCTGTACAGCAAGAAACTAACAGAAGGGCTGCTGAGGGTTATGCCATACAGCAAGAAACTCCCGAAGACACAAGGGGGACTGGGCCAACAAGATCTGGTTAAATACTATGAGGCGGCTATGCTGAACCCGCTGATATACTGGTCAGCTAAGATGGGAACCAAAATCTGGGTAGATATTGAAAGGACAGAAACACAGACCATTAATATGGTGACACTTTTATGGCTAAAATAGGAGACAACAACAAATCGCTGTAAGAACCACCCTGTCATTGCGCACTCCCTATGCATTTGGGACAAAAGCAGTAGGATCAGGAGGATCTCATCACTGACACCAATCAGGCATAACCCTGATTTTGTCCCAGTACACCACTCAAATGTATTTAAGATTTGGGAAAGAAAAGGGCTGGCAAATATTAAAGATATATATAGAGCAGGTAAAATAAAGACATTCTCCTAACTAAGACAGGAGTTTGAAATCCCGAACTCACATCTATTCCAATACCTGCAGCTGCAACATTATGTCTCCTCGATATAGCCCAAAGAGGTTCTGGGTATGTGCCTCCGCGATGGTAAGGGGAAACAGGACAGGCTTGTGGTGATGCTCAGGCTGAATTCTGGTTCTGGTGCAATGCCTCCAGTCATAGCAGGCTCCAGGGTTACTGGAGACAGTCCCCACCATGACAGTCTTCAAGCATACACCTACCCAATGTAACTTAGGCAGGGGTATATGAAACAGGATCATTTATTGTAGCATCCACTGCAGGTGTTATTACAGCAAATGCATCGTCTTTTAGAATAGAGCCCAGACCTCTGGATAGTACCGGCCTTCTCGAAATCAGAAGGCCTTGTCCTCTGTTCAGATCTTTAGCTGCAGTCAGCCCCAGGAGGGGCTGAAAGCACGTCTCTCTCCCTTGAGGGAGAGACAAGGACTCTCCATAATTTAGAGTGCCTCCTCCTTAGTGCAGAAGGAGAGGGTACCTGGGCTGCACCCGGATGGGATAACTCACAGAACATGCCCCACCTCCACTACTGCCACTCATGGAGGCTGCACGAGGGGGGGTAACCCCCACAGAATAGCCTGCCACTGCCTGTAGATACTAGGACACGTGACAGGGGGCTGAAAGGATAACCTGGACCAGCTATGGCTACACTGTTCCCCAGGTGGAAAATCCCATGTCCTCACTGGGAACCAATTTGAAGTACCATCCGTCAACCTGGAGTCTGCAACACAATACAAGGTCACATGTAATATGGTATGACATTAACCAGAATACAGTATACAGAAATTAGGAACCCATGTCATCCAATCCGGGCGAAGTTCTACCCTGTCTTTGTAGATGCACCTGCCCACTACCCATTCTCTCATGATAGAACAGATTTTCTGTTATGAACTCCTGGCTGCTGGTTTTGGACAGGATACAGTCCGTCACAGCCTGCAGTAGCCAATCATGCCTGTTGTCTTCAATTTCTTGCATGATAGGCTCGGGTACGTACGAGAATTTGTACCCATGAGACTGATGGTACCTGAGTATTATAGCCTGATCAGCTCAGCTAAATTTCAATAATTTCCATCCAGCTCCCAGGCCAGGTAGAACCCAAAATTGATGCTCCCTAAGTTCCAGCTCTTAGTACAGGATGGAGGGTCCCTTAGGTGTCACTAACCCTAGCTTGATTTCTTCCAACCAATTACGGAGGGCTTCAGCTATTTCCTTGGGAGAATATTGACCCTCCTCCCACCAATGATCCACCATAGGACCATCCACCAGAAAGAACCTAGTCTTGTTCATATTGGCGGCATAGCCTTGAAACATAGGGTTCCACCATTTAAGAGGTTCCCCGGACGGCTGGTTTGGTTTTGGGCTACTGGACCTAGTGTCCATCTGTGATGACACTCCAAACGTGGCGGATTGTTGAAATAAAGAGGATTCTCTAAAGGACCTAAAAAACACAGGGGATTTAGCCACTGGTATACAACTGGAAGCTGGTATTTCTCCCTCTGAATCATCAGACCAACCATCCATCCCTCCAAAACCTCAGTCCCTTAGATCAGTGGATAAACTAGGGGACAGATCATCACTGGGGAAATGAGACAAAACATAGATGGGGTCAGCAGGGGCAGAGCTAGTACCCGCAGCATGAACAGATATAAGGGAAGGGGTCATAACACGGTCCTGTTGTAACGGAGTGCTCACCACAAACACGGCATGACCACAAGGCTGAGGTGGGGATATATATAAACACCAACCCACAGCCGTGTGGGCGTGTTTGGAGTGTAGAATGGTCGAGGTATCCGGGTCGGGGTTGGAGAGGTGCGGATCATTGCAGGTACTTAGCCATGGTCTGGATTTGAGAGGTGCGGAACGTCGTGGTACTTTTCCGAGGTCGAGATTGGAGAGGTGCAGATCGTCGTTGGTAGCTGTAGTCAGGAGCGTAGAAGAGCGGAGTCCAGAGGAATAGCCAGTGTCAGGAACAGAGAAGCTAGGAACCGTAGAAGACAAGACTGTGGAGGCAAGGGTAGCAGTGAACACTTCGCACATAGGAAGGTTTATTCTCAGCCAATATGCCAGTGGGCCGGCTAAGCATATATAGGAGAGAGGTACCAATGAGGAACAGGCTGGAGGAGGCGTGTCAGTAAGGCAGAGCGTGATAGGCTGAAGGGATGCAGGAGACAGGTGTTGGAAGGATCTCTGATGAAACCAGAGGACGTGACTCGTTTGCGCGCTGACCGCGCACCGATGACATCGCAGCGTGGGTGGAGTCTGGAGGCGGGACCGGAGGGACGCATATTGCCACGTATTTACCTCCGTGCGCGACCATAGCATGGTGGCTGGTCACAGGAGGAGGAAGAAGAGGGTCACGGTTGCCGGGTGGAGCGGGTGTCCCGAGCACGGGTTGGGGTAAGGACCGGGTGCGCCGAGTGCGTCGAGAACCACGGATCCTGACAGTAACCCCCCTCAGGAGCAACCTCCAGGCATCTCATGAAGGGCTTGTGAGGATATTTGGCATGGAAGAGCCGAACAAGCCTAGGGGCATGAAGACGGTGATGAGGAACCTACGACCATTCCTCAGGTCCAAAACTTCTCCTGTGTACCAGATACTGGATCGATCCCCTGGAAATTGTGGAGTCCAAGATGGACTGAACCTCATAGTTCTGTTGGCCCTGTACGAGGAGAGGAGCCGGAGACGAGGATGAGTCGGAGAAGCGAGGGTCCCGGATAGCCGGTTTCAACAGGGAAACATGGGACACTGACTGGATCCTCATAGACGAAGGAAGGTGTAGGTGGTATGCCACTGGGTTGACCTTCTGTAACACGGTATAAGGTCCAATGAACTTACGTGCCAATTTCAGCGTAGGGACCTTGAGGTGGATATTTTTAGATACCAACCACACCATGTCTCCCGTGCTGAATTCTTGAACACTGCGAGGGTGACGATCTGCCTGAGTCTTCTGTCTTGACGTTGCTCTCCTAAGATTCTCTTGTATTCTTTTCCAGGAATTCTGTAGGCAAAGAATTCTGTTGTCTGCTGCCGGTACCCCAGAACTGGGTGTGGCGATGGGCAGGAGATATGGATGAAACCCATAATTAACAAAGAACAGCGACTCCATGGTGAATTCCCTGCGCAGATTGTTGTGCGCAAACTTGGCCCAAGGAAGGAGATCAGTCCAGTCATCCTGAGTGTCTGCGTCGAAACACTGAATATACTGCTCCAGTGACTGGTAGGTTTGCTCTGTCTGACCGTTTGTTTGGGATGGTAACCAGAAGAAAAATGTAGAGATATACCCAATTGCTAGGAGAAGGAACACCAGAATTTCTATATGAACTGTGATCCTCGATCGGATGACTTGTGGTACCCCATGTACATGGAAAACCTCTTTGACAAAGATGTCTGTGAGTTTGGGTGAGTTAGGAAGACCTTTCAACGGAATAAAATGGGCCTGCTTAGAAAAGCGGTCTACCATTACTAAGATTGTGTTTATCCCTTTAGAGGCGGGTAACTCAACTATGAAGTCCATGGACAAGTGTGTCCAAGGACGATCCGGGATGGGAAGAGGTAGAAAGGAGTCCAGGTGGTTTGTTCCAAGGAGTCTTATTACGAGTACATGTCGAGCATGCAGCAACGAATTCCTTAATGTCCTTTTGCATGGCCGGCCACCAAAAAGTCCGCTCCACAAAGTTGGTGGTCCTCCTGGTACCTGGATGTACTGATGATTTGGATGAATGGCCCCATTCAAGAACCTTCCTTTGATAAGGTGGTGAGGTGAAAAATCTCGCCTCTGGGACTTCGAGACCTTCTGGGACGTGGGACTAGTCCAATCTCTTTCAAAGCATCAAAGGTGTTAGCAGAAAGTAAGTATTTAGATGGAAGAATGGTTTCCTGACGATCCTCCGTTTTGTCGTCAATCAGAAACTGACGGGAAAGGGCATCGGCCTTGACATTTTTTTAACCTGGTAAGAAAGAAATAATAAAATTGAAACGGGAAAAGAGGAGCGACCATCGAGCTTGACAAGCCCCTAAGCATTGAACGCCCTCGATGTAGAGTAAATTCTTATGGTCGGTTAGGATAGTAATAGGATTTTCTGTGCCTTTGTGATGGTTCAGGGGATTCCTTCCTCTCCATGTGTCACCGTCACCGCGCTTTCCCCTGCCTCTGATCTTTCCCCCTTGCCTCCTCGTTCTGCTCTCACTTCCTCCTCCCGCACCCGTCCCTCTGCGGCATGCCCAGACGCACTCCCAGCTGCCGCACGCGTTTCCCGCAGGGCGCGCGCATGTTCCCAAACACCCGATCCCCTCCGCGGCACTCTCTACTTGCGGCGTCCCTCTGTCTCCCCTCCGGTCTCAATACCTTCTGCAGTCGCTCCTTCGGTTCTCTCTCCTCCCTCGGCGGGTGCCCCTGCGGCACGGCGCTCTGTGCGCTTTCTGACGCAGCCTGTGCGCGCGCACCCCAACCTTACAGAGGGCGCGTGCACACGCTCCTCTTGTAAACTTCACCAGATCTATGGCTCCGCCCCCCATGCTGTACAGGACATCTCCCTCTCTGATTTACCTGTCTCCCCCCTCTCTACTTCTCACCTATCCCTGCTGCCTCTCACTCTACCCTCTACTCCTCCTCTCTCTCCCAATTTTGTTCCCTCCTTTATAACCCCTGTCTGTCCTCTCACTCATTGCTCTGCATAGCTTCTTGTGACTCCTGTGTGTGCAGTCCTATGCTTGGCTCTCCTGTCTTTTTCAGCGTTTGTTCCTGTTCCTGCTTACCTTTGGATCTCCCAGGCTTGAACTCTGCTTTGTACTGGATTACCCTTCTCTCTCCTGCCCTTGAACCCTGCATCCAGATACAACTTCGCTGCCTTCTGTTACCCCTGGACTCTGGTTACGGACATCACTATCCTGCTCTCTATTGCCCCTGGACTCTGGCACACGGACATCACTATCCAAACTCTGAAACCCAAGGCGTTGCAAGTATACCTTAACCTTCTTTCTACAGGCCCGGCAACGCACTACCACACTCCGGGCATGCCCTCACTGCTGTGGGTGCGTGTTATAACCCTACCCACCTCAGTACTGGGGACTGGCCAGGTCTGCGGGCATACAGGCGTTACATTATGCAGAGCCCAATAAATGCAGACCCCCCTGAGGTTGGTCAAGGTGTTTCCTTGGAACATTTACAATTTGTGAGCAACCAGTTGACCACTGTTTCGCAACAACTTGCTAACCTGTCAATCGAGGAAACACCAGTGGCTCCGTCACCCCCTGTCTCTGTGACCTATGCTAATTCTGGACCACGTATACCACCTCCCAACCCCTGAGGAAGTGACGGCAGTAGTCATGAAACGCGCGTATGGTGGAGTTTTGATTGCACGTGGTGCTACGTGCGTGAGCAGGCTGAGGAGAGGATCAGCAGTGTATCAGTGACATCATCTGAGGTGGACCTCGAGCTCCGAGTCGCGGCCTCGAGTAGGAGCTGGTTGCGGGATCCAGCCTCTGCACACACCGCACAGCTATCCTCCCAAGCCTGCGGACGGCACGTTGTAATCCGCTTGCAGGGTCTTATAGCATGTGAGTGTATTTGCTGTTGATCCTTTGTTTTATTAAATTTTGTTACGGTACTACACCATTGGCAATTTTTATTTTTATGTACCTTGTGTGACTGGGAGTGTTCTGTGTGGAGAGGGCTACTACCATCTAAAGATTTACTGCTTTCCAGTCCCATACACCAGAGTACCAGCTAAAGATACCTTTCAAGGCCTAATTCTATCTACTTTTATGTAAGTAGTTAGTAGCTGTGTGGGTGTGATCTTCAGTATTAGAGAGTACTGCGCAATGGTTCTTTCGTTTTGTCTGATTGCAGATACACATTCACCAACCAAGAAATTCTGAAAGACCATCTGTGACTTCTACGAACTGTTTCTCCATTCAGAGAATTGGGAACTTTTACATCAGGTTTATTCCCTGGTGGTGCACCAAGGACTGTTTCTCTTTGTTCCTATCTTGCCATAGCCTCTTGGATTGGCTTGTTTTATCCTTTTGCAGCCACTCCCTCATTCACTCTTGGTGTCTGTGGGGTTTGTTCACATTATTGGTTATCCTTGCACATTAGGGTCACCAATTTCATTTTATTTGTTATCACCACATTGATTTACAATTATTTGTTGGTTATCACGTTTATGTAATAGGTTGAGCACTTAGTGTATGTTTAGGTTCTCTCTCCTTCTAAAAGGTGCCTCCATTCTTCTAGGGCCAATTTGATAGCTAGAAGTTCCCAGTTACCCACGTCATAATTTTGTTCTGCCGAAGAATTTTTTTCCGAGAAAAAGGCACATGGATGAAGTCTGGCTTGGGGGGGGGGGGGGTCCTTCTCTGTGATACAATAGCAACGGCGCCGACACTGATGCCTGATGCATCCATTTCCAAGGTGAACAGTAGTCTGGGGTCTGGATGTATGAGGCTGGGCGTAGAAATGAAGGCGGTTTTCAAATGCTCGAAGGCCTGGATAGCCGCCGGTGACCATGAAGTAGAATCCGCATCCTTTTTCGTAAGGGCAGTAATGGGGGCTGCCGAAGAAGAGAAATTTTGAATAAACCTGCGGTAGTAATTAGCAAAGCCCAAAAAGAGTAGTGGGACGATGTGAAGGGCGTCTTCATCAGCTTACTGTAACGCTCAACCTGCCCACAAGCCAGACGAGACCCTGGGACTGAGGTGTTAAAGGAGTAATACCACACACCTAACAGCAAACGGGGGCACGGCCGGAGTGTGGTAGTAGCGTAGCTGGTCCCGATAACAAAAATAGACAAAGTTCAGTACTTGCCAACTCCGGTGTTGAATGGTAAAGTCCGTAAGCCAATGGTCTAGGTGTAGAGAGGGCAGCGTGGTAGAATGTCCGTAAGCCTGGGTCGTGGAGTGGAGAGAGCAGTGTAGTAGGGGTCCGTAAGCCGTGTCCAAAGGATATAGAGGTCAGCAAGGTAGAGAGTCCAAAGCCAAGTCCAAGGAACGTGATCGAAGTCCAAAGCCTAGGGTAAATTCCAGGGAGGTCAGCAGAATATCCAGGGACAGGAACAGGGAACTGAAAGACAAGAGAGCCAGGCACAAGCAGACAGCACCAAGGTACAGAAGCTATGCAGAGGAAGGAGGTAATGGTGAGGGGAGACTAAATAGTGGGCTGGGGCCTATCAGAGGAAGGGGAGGAGCGGACCGGGGGAGATCCTGATAGGAGAGAAGGGCCTGGGGGACAGACCTGGTGGAGCAGGGGCAGGGAAGAGTGTGATGCGCGCGCTGCACCTGAGGAGGCGGGGTCAGGCGCACGGCGCCGGTAAATGGAAGCCTGGGTCCGCGCGTGTCCCGGAAGTGTGGGAGCAGCCGTGGGAGCCCGAGCAGCAGGGAGAAAAGGTAAGGAGGCGCTGGCAGTGGGGGTTACCCGCAGCGCGGATCCTTACAGTACCCCCCCCTCGAGAGTTGGACTCCGGACGAACCATCCAAGGTCTGAGGGGAAATTTTTGGTGGAATCGTTTGAGTAGAGACGGGGCGTGAAGATTTGCATGCGAGACCCAAGAACGAACCTGAGGTCTGTTTCCCTTCCAGTGGACCAAAAATTGGAGTTTGCCCCTGGAGATGCGAGAGTCAATGATGGGCTGGATTTCAAACTCCTGTTGTCCTGGTACAATGGGGGGAGGAGGCCGAAGTGAAGGATGAGCGAATCGTGTGCCTTGGATGAACGGTTTCAAGAGTGAAACATGAAAGACGGGTGAAATTTTCATAGAGGGAGGCAAGCAAAGCTGATAGGCCACAGGATTAATTTGTCTCAGAATAGAGAAAGAACCCAGAAACCTGGGAGATAGTTTAGGGGTTGGAGCCTTCAGTTTGATATTTTTAGAAGAAAGCCAGATCTTCTCTCCAGGTACGAACTTATGGCCCCTCTGACGAAGCCTATCCGCTTGTCTCTTCTGTCTTAGCACGGACTCCTGTAAAGCTGTTTGAATCCTCCTCCATGACCCTTGTAAGGTGGATACCCTATCATCTGCTGCAGGAACTCCGGACCTGGAAGAATGCATGAGAAGGCGGGTGGGATGAAATCCATAGTTTACAAAAAACGGAGATTCTTGAGTGGACTCATTCTTGAGAGAGTTAATCGCAAATTCTGCCCAAGGAAGGAACTCTGCCCAATTATCTTGAGAATCGGAAGAAAAACAACGTAAATACTGTTCTAGGGACTGGTTCATGCGTTCAGTCTGCCCATTCGTTTGGGGGTGATAGCCTGAGGAAAAAAGAAGGGTAATGCCCAACCTCTGGGAAAATGCACGGCAGAACTTTGAAACAAATTGAGTACAACAATCCGAGACAATGGACCACGGAACGCCATGAATACGAAAAATTTATTTTACAAAAATATCAGCCAAAGTACTAGAATTGGGTAGACCCTTGAGGGGAACAAAATGAGCTTGCTTGGAGAATCTGTCGACAATTACTAGAATAGTAGTCATACCATTAGACAGGGGAAGATCCACAATGAAGTCCATGGCAATGTGACTCCAAGGGCGGTCCGGGACCGGGAGGGGTTGTAGAAGACCAGAAGGCTTTTGACGGACCAATTTATTTTGTGCGCAGACTGGGCAAGAGGAGGTGAAAGCTCTAATGTCCTTTATCATCTTGGGCCACCAGAAAGTTGCTG
Organism: Ascaphus truei; assembly: GCF_040206685.1. Taxonomy (NCBI): domain Eukaryota; kingdom Metazoa; phylum Chordata; class Amphibia; order Anura; family Ascaphidae; genus Ascaphus; species Ascaphus truei. The sequence continues at coordinate 145,392,116 of NC_134485.1, read as the reverse complement.
AATCAGATCAGTAGTCTTCTTAAACCCGGGATGGCCGGCAGATCTGGAGGAGTGACCCCATTCAAGAATTTTGAGATGAAAACGTGGGGCTGCGTAAAGACGACCATCAGGGACTTCTAGCCCTTCGGGGACCTGTGTTTGAGATTCCAGGATCTTATCCAGTATGTCAAAGGATGCGGCAGAGATAAACAATTGGGGGGACAAAATACTCTCCGGGACTTCCTGAGACTTCTCCTCAGTGATAAACTGACGGGACAATGCATCCGCTTTGATTTTCTTTGTCCCAGGAATATAAGAGATGATGAAGTTAAACCTTGAAAAGAACAACGCCCAACGAGCTTGACGGGGCCCAAGACGACGAGCACCTTCAATGTAAGAAAGATTTTTGTGGTCCGTCAGGATCAGAATGGGTTCCTTCCAGAAGATGTCTCCATTCTTGTAATGCCATCTTGATGGCCAACAACTCCCTATTCCCCACGTCATAATTTCTTTCTGCAGAATAATTTTTTTTTTTTAAAAAGCCACAGGGGTGTAGTTTGTCTTCGGGGGTGATCCTTTGAGAGAGGACCGCAATGGCTCCCACGTCGGAGGCGTCAACTTCCAAGGTAAAGGGGAGGGTGGGGACGGGATGTCGCAGAATGGGGGCCGAGACAAAGGCTCTTTTAAGAGACTCAAAGGCACGGCTGGCCTCCAATGGCCAAGAGGAGGGATTGGCCCCTTTTTTGGTAAGGGCCGTAATAGGTGCTACCAAGGTAGAAAAACCAGCAATAAATTTCCTATAATAATTTGCAAAACCAAGGAAACGCTGAATCACTTTTAAAGAGTTAGGTTGCGGCCATTCGAGTACAGAGTTGAGCTTCTCCGGATCCATGGTGAACCCCTGATCCAAGACAATGTATCCCAGGAAGGTAGTTGAAGATTGATGAAAGACACACTTCTTCATCTTGGCGTAGAGCTTGTTGGCCCATAAACGAGAGAGCACCATCTTGGTATGGAGAATGTGTTCCTCGAGGGTTTTGGAAAAAATGAGTGTGACGTAGCTTTGAGACAGGCTATAATAATACACACCAAATATATAACTGGGTTGAACTGGACGAGACTTAGATATGATAAAATATAATTTATTCCTTGAAAAAGGTGAACACACGAGATATACAAATAACAGACAAAATATGGACACTTACTTAAAGGTTAGGACAAGAAAAGCCATCAGGATACAGGATGGGCCATTTCTTCCATAATTCAGTTTCAGATGAAGACATCACAGCAATACATGCAGATCATGAAGACACATGAAAGACATGAAGGACAATAGCCATAGGCTGAACCTGGTTCTTATACAATTATTTCCCATTGAACACAACCTAAACCCAGCCCCTCTCATAAATCAGCGGTGAGGTTGACAGTTTTCCTCAGAGTAAAACTCTTCCCTCCCAAGGACGTTTAAAAACTGCTTTTCCTATCTAAATAACTTCATAACTTCAGTTCAGTGATCCTTACTGGCACGCGAGTCATATTAATACATTCCGGCATGCATGACGCTCCCAATAAAACGAAATATTACCGTGTAATATTAAAATTAAGAGAGATATTAATATCTGTCTCTTAGTACCGGCGAGACATCATGTGTCTGTTATCATTATTTGCGGCTCGGTCCCCCGGTTACACATATGTAACTCTTAGCATGTTCAGCCGAGGACATCTCATAATATTCTTATTTTTAATAAGGTCACTCATTCTGATATCTCCTTGTGTAACCGCACCCCTGGCCCCCATCAAGAAATCCTTTGAAGCAGGGACTCCTGTGTAGTGAACATTTGTCACCGGTGCTATATTTCACACCCAATGCCCCAGACCTCGTGTCCTAGCTGTCTCCCAGCAATATACCCTTGGCCTGCAAATTAGGTATTAACATACGGTACACTAAAAATCCACTCTGTACTTTTCACACCCAACTTCAATCAAGCCTTTTGAAGCCCAGATATTTCTGAAAAGACACCACGCATCCTAATGTATTTTCCTAAACTGCAGCTCATTAACCCCTTAAGCCCCAGTGTGTGTGTGGTGCAGACACTGGCCCAGAAACAATACATTTATACAGGGGAATAAACAGTTGGATGGCTGAAGCAAATCAAAAACACATTACTGGACCCCAGTCCAGTTAACCCCTTGCTTCCCAGGTGAGAGTAGAGGGTGGCCAAATGGGGTGTAACCCCTTTAATCCCGGGCCAAATCCCCTCTCTCTTGACAATGAGGATATAATCCAAGTAGATAATCACAAAAGAATTTAATAGATCACGAAAAACCTCATTCATAAAGTCTTGGAAGACTGCAGGGGCATTGCACAACCCAAACGGCATCACCAGGTACTCATAGTGACCGCTGCGTGTTTGGAACGCGGTCTTCCACTCGTCACCACTGCGGATGCGAATCAGGTTATATGCCCACCGTAGATCAAGTTTAGAGAAGATCGTCGCGCCTTGCAACCTGTCGAAGAGCTCCAGGATAAGAGGCAAAGGGTAGCGATTCTTGATGGTAATCTTATTTAGGCCACGGAAATCGATGCACGGGCGAAGTGTACCATCTTTCTTTTTTACAAAAAAGAATCCTGCTCCGGCAGGGGGAAGTGGATTTTCCGGATAAAGCCTTTATGAAGATTTTCTGTGATTTACTCGGACATGGCCTCTGTCTCAGGCAAGGACAATGGATAGGACCTGGCTTTGGGAAAAGGAGCACCTGGAATTAAGTCAATCGGGCAGTCGAAAGGGCGATGAGGGGGAAGCTCCTCGGATTTGGTCTTACTGAAGACATCCAGAAACTCCGAATAGACGTCCGGTAGGGTGGTGTCTTGTGGGGGAATGGTTTCCAAGACAGCCAATACCGCAGCGGACAGAGGAGGCAATTCCACATGGGGCGATCTCCATTGAACGGGGAACTCGGCAATCCAATCGATCATGGGATTGTGAAGTTGTAGACATGGTAAGCCCAGGATGATTTGGACCGAAGGGGAATGGATGACATCAAAAGAAATGAGTTCCAAATGTCCATCATTCATAGAAAGTTCAACGGGAAGTGTCTCCAAGGAAATAAAAGCTGGCTGCAGGGGTCGACCATCGATAGCCTCCAACCCGACCGGAAAGGCCTTCTCCCGGAGAGGAATGTTGTACTGGGTAGCAAAAGCATGATTCATGAAATTCCCTCCGGATCCAGAATCGAGGAAGGCCAGAGTGGGGATTTGAACGCTGGCGTACTTAAAGAGGACAGGCAGTAAGCCGCGCTTGGGAAGATCCTGTGCGGGAGAGGGGAAAGAAGAGATGGTACCCAGTGAGATCCCCTCATACCTCACTGGGTGTTGGCGTTTCCCGGCCTCAAGGGACAACGCGGCAGGATGTGCCCAGGACATCCACAATAGAAGCACAGCCCCTCGTTCCTCCGACGTAGTCGCTCCATAGAAGAAAGTTGATGACTGCCCAGTTGCATGGGTTCCGTAGCATCCAATGCTGGTAGAACAAGAGCAGGAGACCTGGAAGTAGAAATCATAGAAACAGAAGTACGAGGACGTTGACGTTCAGCCCGCCTCTCCAGAAGTTGTTGATCCACCCTGATGCACAAAGCGATTAAGGCCTCCAATGAGGATGGCCTTTCACGAGCCGCCAGCTCGTCCTTTAAGGATTCCGAAAGTCCCTGCCAGAAAGCCACGGAAAGTGCCCCATCGTTCCAATCAGTCTCAGCCGCGATAGTCCGGAACTCCAGAGCGTAACGTGCCACCGATCTCCAACCTTGCGAAATGTGGAACAAGGAGGAAGCAGCCATATCACCATGTCCAGGGGTATCAAAGACTAAACGAAATTCCCTCTTAAAGTTAGGGTAGCTATAAGTGAGTTCAGGTTTTAGCTCCCAGATTGGTGAAGCCCAGGCCAGGGCGTCCCCGGTGAGAAGGGAAAAAACATAAGCTACCTTGGTATGATCCGTGGGGAAGCGAGAAGGTGACAGTTTGAATTGGATCTCGCACTGGTTTAGAAACCCACGGCATGCAAGCGGGTCTCCCGCGTATTTACTGGGCGTAGGGATACGCAACTCCAAAGACCCTGTTCCTTCACGGGAGACAGTGGGAGAGATAACGGAACTGGAGACATTAACCTGGGGAATCTGAATGGATAAGGTAGCCACCTGTTGATTAAGAGCGGTGACCTGGTTGTCCAAGAGGGTAAAGTGTTTGGAGATGGTAGTTAGGGTATCTTCAACCTCAGGGGGTTCTGGGTCTGATGGGCTCTGCATAATGTAACGCTCGGCCTGCCCACAAGCCAGACGAGACCCCGGGACTGAGGTGGAAAAGAGTAATACCACACAACAAACGGGGGCACAATAACAGCAAACGGGGGCACGGCCGGAGTGTGGTAGTAGCATAGCTGGTCCTGATAACAAAAATAGACAAAGTTCAGTACTTGCCAACTCCGGTGTTGAATGGTAAAGTCCGTAAGCCAATGGTCTAGGTGTCGAGAGGGCAGCGTGGTAGAATGTCCGTAAGCCTGGGTCGTGGAGTGGAGAGAGCAGTGTAGTAGGGGTCCGTAAGCCGTGTCCAAAGGATATAGAGGTCAGCAAGATAGAGAGTCCAAAGCCAAGTCCAAGGGGTACCAGAGAGCAGCGTGGTCGAAGTCCAAAGCCAAGGGTCATTCCAGGGAGGTCTGCAGAATATCCAGGGACAGGAACATGGAACTGAAAGACAAGAGAGCCAGGCACAAGCAGACAGCACCAAGGTACAGAAGCTATACGGAGCAAGGAGGAAATGGTGAGGGGAGACTAAATAGTGGGCTGGGGCCTATCAGAGGAAGGGGAGGAGCGGACCGGGGGAGATCCTGATAGGAGAGAAGGGCCTGGGGGACGGACCTGGTGGAGCAGGGACAGCGAAGAGTGTAATGCGCGTGCTGCACCTGAGGAGGCGGGGTCAGGTGCACGGCGCCGGTAAATGGAAGCCTGGGTCCGCGCGCGCCCGTAAGGGTGTCGCGCGGCCTGGAAGTGCGGGAGCAGCCATGGGAGAGACCGCAAGGACTGAGGCATGCCGCCGGGGAGCCGGAGCAGCAGGGAGAAAAGGTAAGGAGGCGCTGGAAGCGGGGGTACCCGCAGCGCGGATCCTTACACTTACTGCAGGTCCATGTCCTCCGGTGCCAGAAAGAATACATAGCAAAATACAATCTAATGTCCTCTAGCCCCTTAGTCACCTTAGTGGTTAATAACCACTATAGTAATTAAGGGGATAACCCACCCTGCCCTGCTACCCACCCGGGAGGCCTAACCACCCACCCCGGACCCACTATACCCACCCTGTACCCATTGAGTGGCATAGTGGTACATCATACCCATATAATATAGGCCTGATAAGCCACTATAGCATACAATGGGCACCCTTATCAAAATACATTAATGCACAAAAGGCACAATAATAAAACATTCCAAAACACCTAAACACCCCAATTCAATAAATTAAAACACTAGCCAACAAATGCAATTAATACAAGCACTAACCAACACAACAAGGAATTAATTGAACCATTAACCAACAAAGCAATTAATTAATAAAACAACTCAGCTAAACAACAAGGAATTAATTCAACCATTACCCAACAAAGCAGTTAATTAATAAAACAACTCGGTACCACAACCATTAAAAGCATTACCCAACACAAGACACCATTAATTAAAAAAGAAAATCAATCGCCAAAAAAATGAATATGAATGCAGCAAAATGACAAACAATTATATCCATATAATAAACACACATAGAAAAAATCAAGTAAATTCAACTTTATATTAACCTATGAAGACCATATATGAAAATTGCACATAAATTACACTAGTGCATAGACACAAACTAAACAACCACATAGAATAAATGTAGTTCTGATATTAATAGAATTGCTATAATGATCAGTTCAAGAAAAGAACTGATAGTGGTGTGTAAAAGGACAGAGATATTGCCTGTTTGGGTGGATACTGTCTGGATTGCAGCTGTTGGCTGTCAGTTCATGCGAAGTCCTTCCTCTCTGGGGTTAACACCAGATAGTTCCTGCTTCAGGGCTGGATCGGGCGTATACACTGTTGGGACTCACTTCCTCCGTGAGTAAGCGGGGGTTGTGGGTCTCCTTGGCATGCGCCGTCAGATGTACAGTCCTGGGTGTCTACAAGTTACCCCCTCCGGTTAGACTTCCACAGTCACTAGATTCCGGTAAGGACAGGCAGCAGGCTGGTCAGCCTAATCAGCAGCAGGCAGCACGATATTCACCTCACGGCTTCCTCTGTCACTCTGTACACTGGACTCAATGCTGGCTCCTCCTACGCGTTTCATCACGGGATGTGACTTCATCAGGGATAGGGATGCACCTCCCCCTACCTCCCTATATATACACACTATATACAGGAATAATAGAAATTTGTAACGTTATTAACCCATCCAGAATCTAGGAGGTTAATTCAGAGATCCAGTTATCAGGATATCTGATCCTCTTCTCTGTCTCTCTGTAATATCCCTAAGAGTTCATAATTATAAATTTATAATTAAATTACATACAAGATATAATTCTGTTTGAAGATTAAGTTCCATACATCTTGAATGAATTATTCCTGTATATAGTTATATCTATTTAACTTTTAAATGTAATTTTAACAATTTTATATAAACATGTATATGTTTTTTAATAACATGTATAATATGTTTTTAATATTTTATAACACTGTTTAATCACTTTTCATTCCCATTTTTACATTTTACATTTGTTATACAATTGCTTCTAATAACCACTGATAACCTCCTCCATCCACCCCTTAGATGCAGACTAGAGAGAGCAGACAACGACCAAAGCAATTAACTAATCAATTGGTTCTATTTGAACCTGAGCTGCTCTGCACAATGTGTGCATACTGTATATAGGGAGGTAGGGGGAGGTGCATCCCTATCCCTGACTGTAGACGGACGCTCACAGAGGTACACAATTGGAGACTTTTATAAGGTGAAATTATAACAAGGCTTTATTGTGCCTTTTCCTTAACATCAGGAAACATCCAAACACGGGGGAAACAAAGCTTCTATTCACTTGGGAGTATTTCTAGTGAAATACTATGCAATTCACAACTCCATTAGATAAGCATGTCTCCCAGCCCCAAACACATAGCATGAAATGAACAGATATAAAAAGTCTTGTTAATAAAAGTCTTATCTGTTAGCTGCTGTAGGGGAAGCTTCTCTGCTCTCCTGGAACCGCACCCGTGTGTGCACAGAATATGTCAGCATCCAGGTTTAGAAGTCTTATTTGTCAGCTCCAGAGATCTGTGTTCTCTTGGTCAGTCTCTCCTGGGAGACTCAAGAACCTCTGCTCTGTCTCCAAAGTTCAGCTCACACGTGAGCTAAGGAGTCTCACTTCCTGTTTCAAAAGACAGGCTTTTCTAAGCCATCTAATCAGGCAGGTGGTGTTTGTTAATTGACTACCAGCAGTTAACCACCACACTGCTGGATTAGAGGCACATTACCTGAACAGGGATAACTCCCCTGTTACACTGACAAAGTCACATCACGTGATGAAACGCATAGGAGGAACCAGCATTGAGTCTAGTGTACAGAGTGACAGAGGAAGCCGTGAGGTGAATATCCTGCTGCCTGCTGCTGATTAGGCTGACCAGCCTGCTGCCTGTCCTTACCGGAATCTAGTGACTGTGGAAGCCTAACCGGAGGGGATAACTTGTAGACACCCAGGACTGTACATCTGACGGCGCATGCCAATGAGACCCACAACCCCCGCTTACTCACGGAGGAAGTGAGTCCCAACAGTGTATACGCCCGATCCAGCCCTGAAGCAGGAACTATCTGGTGTTAACCCCAGAGAGGAAGGACTTCGCATGAACTGACAGCCAACAGCTGCAATCCAAACAGCATCCATCCAAACAGGCAATATATCTGTCCTTTTACACACCACCATGAGTTAATTTCTTGAACTGATCATTATAGCAATTCTATTTATATCAGAACTACATTTATTCTATGTGGTTGTTTAGTTTGTGTCTATGCACTAGTGTAATTTATGTGCAATTTTCATGTTTATATGGTCTTCATAGGTTAATATAAAGTTGAATTTACTTGTTACTGCGCCTCCACTTAATTTCTTTTCTTTTCCCTTCAGGTTTATCTCTAAAAGGAGTGGTATCCTCTTGTATGGGCAGGCAGTAGTATACACCTACAAGGATTCTCTTTCACAATTTTTTGGAGGATTTTCCATATATTCATCTTTCAATTGGACTTTATATATTGGACGTTTCAATAGAATCATGCATGACACATGAGGTAAACTAGTGCTGAGCCGGTTTTAGGGATTGCATCAAGTATCAGTGGTTATTTATGTATTTTTATATTTATCATTTTGCACATTAGGATTGTAAGCAACTGTATTGTCTAATACTCTCATCATCATTATTCAATTGTGATTCATGCACTCTGGAGGATCCCTCCTTGGCTACACCCCCTCCCTGGTATCTACGGTTTGAAGTAGTCTGTGTATTATTAGCGCACCCATCTTGCACTCCAGGTGTTTTCACCAGTGCAATTTCTTTTTCTGTACTAGAAAAAATCACCCTCAATACAAACAACCAAGGAGAGAAAGAAACCCAAATGTCAGCAATCCTGATCGTAATCCCTATTCTGAATGGTTAATGTGTCAAATTAAAATAATTCTTTAATGATCAAAGATATTAAAATAATGGGGGTTAAAATCTTAGATAAAGGACACACACTTGAATCCTATGGCGAGTACATATGGGGCTCTGGATCCAGAATTAAAATGAGACAATTGGGTGGTATTAGATCAATAGTCTCTACGGGTCTGATATGCAGATTTCCCTTGCAAAATTATGTCTCTAGGACAGTAAGTGTATAGGAAGAAGAGTTGAATGATCACACGTATAATTATATGTGTCTGAGTAAGTGGAGTGACTGAGAGGGTACTGTGTTGACACTATACAAATAAATATAAGTACCCCAGGTATACTGTGTACAGATTGACCACACTAGCACATAGTCAAGTAACAGGTTGATCACTTATCTCAGTGGAGAGTGCTGGAATGTTGTGCAGTACTGAGGAATGAAATGACATCAGTCAGCCACAGAGATGATGAACGACGAGTGCAACCGTAAGTATATGCCAGAAGTTCCTATGTTGTGGCTGTAATAAGCCTCAGAAATGATTGATACACTTAGTGCTACTTAGGATGCGGTGTGGTAGTGTGTATACCTATGCCCACATTCATGAGTGGGCTCAACCGCTAAGTACAATATGGAGCATAAAAACTTCCTGAGATAGTTACTAAAATAGTAAATGCCCTAGCTGCTAATGTCCTAGAGAATTTCCTCCTTGTAATACGGCTATAATTTCTCTTGTGCAGCGGTTGGGACCTGGCAGCTGATCGCCATGCGAACCTACTTGCTGCCACGTCAATGCTGTCCCTGCGCGTGCACGTGTGGGAATGGCTGACGAGTGCTTTTCGCGTGAGAAACGCGTTTTCAAGGCAAGTGTGAGAGGGGAAGGGGGTCCCATAGAAAGAAGGCGGGTATTTAAGTGGTGTCTCGCGTTCCTATTGGTCAAAGTTCTCCCTGCAGTTGCCGCATTATCTAATGGTCTAGATAGTCTCAACGCAGACCATACAATGTAATCTGGTTCTTAGTAACATATGTGGCAATAAGTCAGATACTTGGAAGTGCACACTTTATTACAACAAAACAATTTACTGTGGAAGTCATTGTTGCAAGTGATTGACCACTGTGTGAAAAAATGTCACAGAATAAGAACAAGGTGCACAGTAAATACCCTTAGTATATGAAATTGGGGCAAAATTGGGGGATAAAAATACCCCCCCTAATCAGTATAAGAGAGTAATAAAATATTGAAATATCTACTAGATCAAGCAAGCCCATTTAATCGTGGGGTAGTGTGTAGAGAGGGTTGCTGATGAGCACAGCCCTAAGGTAGATACAGAACTTCCTCATGTATAATGACTATTAGTTAGTCAATCAAGTACTTATGGCAGGAATATAGCCTCCCCAAATCCAAGTTGGCTAATACAAGAAGCTATATGATGGTAGAAACTAAACATGGATCATTGGCTGAAGTTAGATTATAGGTTAGCGGATTGTTATCTGTCTGGACCTCAAAGGGGCATCCGTATAGGTAGTCGTGGAGCTTTTGGACTACTGTCCACTTGAGAGCGAAGAACTCCAGTTTGTGGACTGGGTAGTTGTGCTCACTGGGTATCAAGCTGCGGCTCACGTATGCTATGGGGCGAATTCCATCAAGGTACTTCTGGTGCAGTACTGCTCCCAGTCAGTTGAAACTTGCATCCACATGTAATGCATACGGCAGTTCAGCGTCGGCATAAGCCAAGTCGGGTGCTTCGGTGAGGCTTTTCTTGAGGTTAATGAATGCTTTCTCGCAGATGGACATCCACTTGCCTTACTTCAAGCATTACATGTCAGGTACATGTTTCCATACGGCGCACAGCTGATCTCCTCAACATATGACCAGAATGAAGATCCGCTCCTATGTCGCTCTTACAGGCGATCATGCAGTAAAAATATTGATAATAGTGTACATGAGCAGGGGGTCTCCTGAGCTGAACCACATTAGTTTCAGCCTCAGGGACCCTGTAGACGGACGTTCACAGAGGTACACAATTGGAGTCATTATAATGTGAAATTATAATAGGCTTTATTGTGCCTTTTCCTTTTCATCAGGAAATTATCCAAACACAGGGGGGAACAAAGCTTCCATTCACTTGGGAGTATTTCTAGTGAAATCCTTGCAATTAGTTCACATCTCCATTAGTTAAGCATTTCTCCCATCCCAAACACATAGCATGCAAATAAGCAGATATAAGCAGTCTCTTAATAATGAAAGTCTTATCTGTTTATCAGCTGTAGAGTAAGCTTCTCTGCTCTCCTGGAACCGCACCTGTGCGTGCACAGAAAAATACTAGCATCCAGGTTTAGAAGTCTTATTGGGTGTCTTGCAATCAGCTCTGCTGTGTGGCTGGCAGAACTCAAGACATTGTGGTGTCTCCAAAGGTCAGCTCTCAGTCAGAGCTAAGGAGTCAGTCACTTCCTGTCTCAAAGGCAGGCTTTTAGTAAACAATCTAATCAGGCAGGTGGTGTTTAGTAATTAACTACCACACTGCTAGATTAAAGGAACATTACTGAACAGGGATAAGTCCCCTGTTACAGACCCCCTATTTCCTGAGATACAGGCTCTGGTATGGGGTGCTGGTATCCCCTGTGCTTTTAAAATCTCCCGTGACACGTGACCACGGGATTTAAATCCTGCAAGGGGATACCGGCACCCCATAACAGGTGGCCATCACATCCAGTACTTTATTAGAGATCCCCCGTAGGGCTGAAAATCTCCGGCCACCAGCTACCCCCAGTCGGGGTGAGAGTAGTCTTGCGCAGGCCCTTAGCCCGAGACCCGAATATTCTCACAGCCTGTCAACTGATGGCTCCACTGGGAGTGTAACTCTACCTCAACTAGTAGAAGTTATCACCCAGTCTGCTCCCAGTCACCAGTACCGCCGACTAAAACTCTTCTCCTGGGTGCGACCCCCACCACTGGGTGAAGAAACGTTCAACAAATGGCGTGACCACGCGGAACAAGTATTACCTGGGTGGACCTGCAATAAAAAGCCAACGAATCGTCGAGTGCTTGCGGCCTCTGGCTGCCAACATTGTTCACTTGTACCGCAAAGGCCACCCTGATGCAGAGGCCCAAGACCTGATACGCGCCTTGACCAGGACCTACAGCAAAAAGCAACCCAATTGCGCTGTTGGCCCACTTTCACGCCCTCAAGCAGAAGGAAAATTAGAAATTGTCCGAGTTCCTCCATCGGTTACAGCTAGCCCTGTGGACCCTGATCCACAAAAAGGTCATCCAGATGGCTGAATTGGACGACTACCGGTCCAGGCAATTCCTACGGGGAGCCTCTCTCAGTCATCCCCTAGTGGCCCGAATCTGTTGCAATATCTCCATCGACAACCCTCCCAACTATGAGGAGCTCATGGATCGGATCCAGGACCAAGAGGTCATCCTCCAATTTCAGATGACCCTCATCCCAAAGTACGTGCCGCCGCACCTAGGACGCCTAGGAGATCGGATCCCAATAGAAACCGGGACATTCACCGTACAACTCGTTGCTTCAACTGTGGCCAAGAAGGCTACTCCACTAATTACTGTGTAATGGGTTTCCCCCACCCCCAATCTCACATTGGCCCAGGTACTCTTAATAACCAATTCCCATTACTTGTGTGTGTGGTGGTGCACCTGTAGGCAACAGAACTCCTGAGTCTCCCGCTTGATGTTAATAGGGGATTTTCAACAGACAGGTAGCTGAGGTAGTGGGTGCGAGTTCAACTTACATCATGTGCAGCGCCTCCACCTCATCAGGATCTGTGCTTCCGCAGGGAGATGGTCCTGGTGAGGAACTCCTTTCAGGTGGTGCCATCCACTTGCGAGTAATTTCACACTCACACAGTGGGGGTATCTTTAAACAGGGCATCTTTATTGTAGACGGTGATGTGGCAGACTGCCACATGCAGCTGCAGGCTTTAGCCGCACATCCCTCCATGCTGTCCCTTCGCCAGGTACACCCTCCTGAATTGAAGTGGGGTTCCCTCTTCTCCTAGGGAGACCCTCTCTGTGCCAGGTCCCTGGACACAGAGTGGCTAGACAGGCTGATTGGTCAACCTGGACCGCTAGTTACTTCACTAGGGTCACAAAGTGTTCCCACAATCCCTTATGCAGGCCATACAATTTCCTAACAACTTTCCATAGCTGCCAGAACACTGCTAGAACTCTCTGTAGAACACACGAATTCCACACTGAAACTAACTGTGTTGTGCCTTATATACTTCAGGAGGCAGGCGCATCCCTGATGTCACTATCCAGGGACTCAGAGCATACAGCCACTCCCCTTCATACATAGGGCACATCACCATTGGGTGAGGGAAAACCTCCATAACTACTGCTGGCATACCTGTTCTTACCAGGACTTACTGCCAACAGAGAGGAAAGCAATATACCATTATTATGCATGGCTATATACTCCACCTGGTGAATCCCCACCGTCCCGGCTGGGTCCTAAATTTAGTGTACCTTGCTCCAGGAAACACTGAAAGAGAACACATAAACTTAGTATTAACATCATCACTTTTCATAATAATGACGGTACGTCTGCTCACTGACCAGCAGTAAGCAGTAAAGAATAAAGGCAGACCACTCGTTAACGGACCTAATAATAGTGTCGAGGGTCTGGTTTCTTCACCTCCTGCCCCGCTGCATCATGAACGGTTACACTGTATTCTCGTGGTAACCCCCGCTCATTACAGTATACCACCTTGTGCATATACAAACTGCGTCCTATCTTCCAGACCCGCATGAGTTGGGAAACCCTCTGCTCCACCTGAACCCCCTTAATGGCTCCTCCCTTGTTAACAATATAGTACTCTATATCATTTCTGAGCCACCTCTCTCGATTCTCCTCTATCTCCCTCATTAAAGGTTCAGGTACATAGGGGTATTCGAGCCCATGTGATCTTTTATACTTGGCTGCGATAGCCCGTTCAGCTCGGCAAGTCCTGGTCAATTTACTTTGCCCAGCCGCTCCTGGCAACACCCATGACAGGGGTTCATCTAACTCTACCGGGTCATCCAACCCTTCTGATCCCTTTGGGTAATAAGGCCTCCTTGGATGCGATCCCATCTTACCCTTAGTGCCCTAAGGTAGGCCTCATCATCAAAATCTCCGGGAGCCCACCAGTGATCAACCACCCCCTCCCTTTCTAGCAGAAAATGGGTGCGGTCGAGCCAGGCGACATACCCCTCGTATAACGGTGCCCACCACCTAGTCTCCCTTGCTTCCTCGGAGTTAGGTTCTAGCGGCTCCTCCTCCTCATCAGGCCCGCCCGAGGATACCCCTGAAGTACCCTCAGATCGCATAACCCGTTCTTTTCTTCGTGACCAATGTCCGCCCTCACGACTCGGCGCGCTAACAATTGAACCTCGGGGTGAAATTTTCCCTCCACCCTCCGATCCATCATCAGATGTTCCCCAGTCCAGGCTTCCAGTCCGTTCGGTGATAGGACCCCGGGAATCCCCTGACATACCCAGACTAGACCCAAAGGAACAGGTGACAGGGACAGGGGTTTGAACTAGGGCCTTGGGGCTAACCCTGGGAATGGACGGGGTTGGGGGACGGGACTGGATGGTAGGTGCCGGCAGAGTCACGGCCTGCTCCTCCGCAACACCAGACTCACGTGCACCACAATGTCCGCTCGATCCTTCGGTAGTGGGTCCTCTCGTTCTCCGATTCGAGCGCCCACTCCGTCGGCTGTCCGTAGGGGATCGACTCCCACTGCTCGACTGTAGAGGCGCCACTGCCTCCCACTCGACACCGCTCCGGTCGTCCGGAACTGCCTCGGGATCCGCACGTGCTGCGACGCCATCTTGGGTTGGGTCCCCAAGCGAGACCTCTTCCTGCACGAGGATATCCGGCAACGCCCTTCTGCTATGCGGTCCAGCTTGACCCTGGTTCCGCTCTTCGCTCGCCTCCACTCCCGGAATCTGCGGTGAGCACGGGGTTAACCTACTGCTCCGCAGGGTCGGGGTAGATCGACCTCCTTCCGACCCGCTAGTCGCCACGGCAGTGGGACTCCGGCGATCGGGTTGTCGCGGCACTGGAGACACACGGCTTCGTGTCTCCACACCACGGGGAATGGCATCTCGCCACGGAATACCAGTAGCATGGTACTCCTCTAGCAAGTCCTGTGCCTCTGCCAGCCTGGCACACTCCTCGTCCGAGGACTCGAGTTTACAGTTCGGTCGGGGTATTCCAGTAGGGGACCGTCTATGGGCTCCTTTCCGGTCACCTCTACGATGACTGGGTTTCTCCTGTTTGAGAACCCGGTCGGGCTCCTGCTCCGCGGGATCTGCACTCTCCCTCCACAGGGCACCCGGAAGCTCCGCTGCCGACGTCGGGGTAGGATGTCTCATCCCCACGGTTTGTATTGGCACAAAAGTTGTCATGGGCCACATGTACTGCAGGCTACAGTGAGGGCATCGAGCCTCACTGCCCACGGCTCCACCAGGCAGTCTGCACTGCAGGCAGAGACAGACCACTGTCTCCACACCTTCCACTTGGATGATCAGGAAGCCTCCTGGAGCCGAGTAGGGGTGGGTTGATATTAATGGACTCTGTTCCACTTTCTCCGCTTGCTCAGCCATGGTCACCAACGGCAGCACTTTTCCTAGTGGTCTGTAGTGATCGATGGCTCTTCGCAACTGAAGTGCAGGGGATGGTTGAGCTGTCCTTCCCCCCACTTCCTCCATCAGCATCCGGTGGAACTTTAGACCACTCCCCCTGGTTGAAACTAGGGGGATGTCTCTCCGCTTTGTAGGCTGACTCAGCACAGGGGCTGAGTGAGTCATCGTCCATGAGGGCGCGGCTCCAGCTTTCGCGCCAAACTCCCCAACTGGGTGGAGTTTTCTCGTTGCCGCCAATCCTGGCCAACAATTTGCAAACTGCAGAGTTGCAAGGCTTTCTGCAGCTGGCCCACGCGGTGTCCCGGGAACGCGGGAACCGCCATTTTGGTAAGCACTGTCCTTTTTTTCATTTGAGGTAGCGTCTGGCTGTTTGTTAATTGGTGTGTAACAAAGTCCATTTCGTTCCTCCCATCGCGCAAGGCTGTCGTCCTCACTATTCTCAGGGATATCATCCCGAGAACAAAAGCACGACAAACACGGTGCAGCCACGGCTTTTACGCCATTCCATAACAAACACACAAGAGTCTCTCCTGTAGCTTGTTCTCCTTCTGCTTCCCGACATCCTGGACCTTCTGCTCCTTGCAGATCCTCCATTCCGACGGTCACTTCTTGCTCACGGTATACTGGGTTATTGTACATGGAGCTCCGCTCTGCGGGGCAGCTACCACATCCGTACAATAAACATGCCTTGTGCACCACCTCGTGTACCTAACATATGTTCAACTCGTATTTGCACTACCTCAGGCTAGGCTCACTCTCTCAGTGTCTACTGTATCTCCTTCCTCCCATCTGTGCTCCCTTTGGTAAGTGATCTGGAATGGACTAGAGTACTCTATTTCTTCATGCAGTACTTGGGCGTCTACCTACTGTTGGCTAGCCTAGTGCAGACCCTCTCCAGGATTCCTAGTTACCAGTCTATCCCTTCAGGCGTCCTACCCCTAGCGCTCCCTCAAGGTGACTCGGACAGCTATAGCCCCTCTCCAGACCCACTCACTCCTCTCAGGTTCCCAGGGTCTCCCTGCGGTTCCATCCCAATGCAGCACAAAGTGGCAGTATACACTTTCCCTGTTTCCTAGCGTGTGCCTAGCAAAAGCCTGTCCTGTTGATAGGTATATATATATCTCTCAGCAGCGCCTCCAATTGTAACGGGTTTCCCCCCCAATCTCACATTGGCCCGGGTACTCTTAATAACCAACTCCCATTACTTGTGTGTGTGGTGGTGCACCTGTAGGCAACAGAACTCCTGAGTCTCCCGCTTGATGTTAATAGGGGATTTTCAACAGACAGGTAGCTGAGGTAGTGGGTGCGAGTTCAACTTACATCATGTGCAGCGCCTCCACCTCATCAGGATCTGTGCTTCCGCAGGGAGATGGTCCTGGTGAGGAACTCCTTTCAGGTGGTGCCATCCACTTGCGAGTAATTTCACACTCACACAGTGGGGGTATCTTTAAACAGGGCATCTTTATTGTAGACGGTGATGTGGCAGACTGCCACATGCAGCTGCAGGCTTTAGCCACACATCCCTCCGTGCTGTCCCTTCGCCAGGTACACCCTCCTGAATTGATGTGGGGTTCCCTCTTCTCCTAGGGAGACCCTCTCTGTGCCAGGTCCCTGGACACAGAGTGGCTAGACAGGCTGATTGGTCAACCTGGACCGCTAGTTACTTCACTAGGGTCACAAAGTGTTCCCACAATCCCTTATGCAGGCCATACAATTTCCTAACAACTTTCCACAGCTGCCAGAACACTGCTAGAACTCTCTGTAGAACACACGAATTCCACACTGAAACTAACTGTGTTGTGCCTTATATACTTCAGGAGGCAGGCGCATCCCTGATGTCACTATCCAGGGACTCAGAGCATACAGCCACTCCCCTTCATACTTAGGGCACATCACCATTGGGTGAGGGAAAACCTCCATAACTACTGCTGGCATACCTGTTCTTACCAGGACTTACTGCCAACAGAGAGGAAAGCAATATACCATTATTATGCATGGCTATAACTGTTATAAGCCCAAGACACCCCCTCCTAAGTCTATGACCTGCAAAGCACAGTTAGCAGAATCACCTTCCCCGTCGCTGGAAGATGCCCTTGCTCCCCGATCTGACGAAGCCCCGCAGCCGCACAGCTACAGCTGGGTGGGTCCGGCCGCGATCAGAAGAGTAGTCGTGGAAGGTGTCTATTCTTCGGCTCTGATAGATAATAGTCACCTGGGACCCAGTATCCATCGGCCCTTCTACGACCAGCACGTAAGCCATCTGCCTTTCCAGTCCATAGAGAAGATGAAGCTACGGGGTCTCAGCATTGAGGACTACCCCATTGATGGCATGGTGAAATTACGGCTAGAAATACCGCAGCTGAATTCTGGAAAGTCCCACCTTATGGAGGTAGAGGCTCTGATATGCCCCGAACCTCGATAACATCTGAACTCCCCAATCATTTTAGGGACTAATGCCGATGTTGCGCGGGCAGTGATCCTGGCATATCTTCGGGAAGCTGGAGAACTATCCCTGTTCTCTCTATTGATCGAGACGGCACTCAAAGAGGAGTGTTACAGGGTTGCAAAGCTAGAAGAATTTGGTGAAATTTTCAATCTTGAAGAAGGGTTGACCAAGATTCCACCAGGGAGATTGCGACACATGACCGCAAGGGCCTGTTATCGTGGATGCAACAATGTTGATCTTTGGTTCTCCCTAGATACTCCACCTGAACAAGATATCCAGAACGGGTATAAGATGGTACCTGAAGTACGAGAATGGAGGTCCTCCATCCTGAAGAGGATTACAGTGACCATCCAGAATATCTCCCCTCGTACCGTGTGATTCAACGTCGGTCAGAAACTGGGTCGAATATACCCGGCTACAACTGTAGAGACTATGTCGCATGTACATGCCACTACTGTGCCAGGAAAGTCCGACAGATTGCAGTTTGATTTCGGGGAATCGACCCTGTCGGAAGACTGGAAGAGACGGCTGAGTGCTAAGCTGGAGGAACGTCGGGAAGTGTTCTCCACTAGCGAGATGGACGTGGGCTGCAGCAAGAATACCCAGCACACGATTCGGCTAAATGACACCACGCCATTCCGGGAGTGGTTCCAACATATCGCCCCCAGAGATGTGGAGGACGTGAAAAAAGTCTTGAAGGAGATGGAGACACTGGGTATAGTGACGAGTCATGTAGCCCCTATACCTCCCCGATTGTAGTAGTGCGCAAGAAAAATGGATCTGTCCGCCTGTGTGTAGACTACCGGGCTCTAAACCGGTGTACCATCCCTGACCAGTATACTCTGCCACGGATCGAAGATATTCTTAATGTGCTGATCGGAAGCCAGTGGTTCAGTGTGTTGGACCTGAGATCTGGGTACTACCAGGTACCCATGGGCTCCGAAGACCAGGAGAGGACGTCGTTCATCTGCCCCCTCGGATTCTGTCAGTTTACCGGAATGCCCCAAGGCATTTGTGGTGCCCCAGAAACCTTCCAGCGGCTGATGGAGAAGACCATTGGGGATATGAATCCCTGGGAGTGCCTCGTCTATCTCGATGACATCATCATGTTCGGGTGAACCCTCAAAGAGCATGAAGAACGTCTCTTGAAAGTGTATGATAGGCTGGGCAGGGAAGGCCTGAAGTTGTCTCTGGACAAGTGCCAGTTCTGCTGAACATCCATCACCTACGTGGGACACATCGTGTCTGGCGACAGAGTAGCTACCGACCCGCCAAGGTCGAAGCTGTGGTGAACTGGCCGAGATCAGAAAATGTGATGGAGCTGCGCTCATTTCTGGGGTTCTGCGGGTATTATTTCCTGTTTGTAGAAGGATACTCTAGCCAAGCCAAGGCATTCAACAACCTACTAAAAATCTACCCTGAGGAACCTCGGCAGAAGGCAGCTTCTCCACGAGCACCCTTCGGTGACAAGTGGACATCTGCATGCGAAAAACCATTCACCCGACTCAAGCTCCGGTCCTGGCATACGCCGATTTGGAAAAGCCATACATCCTGCATGTGCATGCCAGTTTCAACGGGCTGGGAGCCGACCTGCACCAGAAGTATCCGGCTGGCCTTCACCCAGTGGCGTACATGAGCCGAAGCCTAACAGCAGAACTACCCAGTTCATAAGCTTGAGTTCTTAGCCCTCAAGTGGGCAGTAGTGGAGAAACTCAACGATTATCTCTATGGTGTTTCCTTCGAAAGCTGGATGCCACCGACCACCGATGGCTCGCAGCGCTGTCCAATTACCAGTTCACATTGAAATACAAGCCGGGCCATTAAATATAGGAGCCGATGCCCTATCCAGGAGACCTGGACTAAGTATGACACCAGACGACTGTCCATGGGAAGAAATTCCTGGACCCAGGATGCGGGCAATGTGTTCCACGGCTGCTGTAGTGGAGGACAAGATTGCGTCCTCCGAGCTGAGAGTAGCAGATTCCCTGGGATGTTAGCTCACGGCACTCCCTGCTGCATACTGCCATCAGAATGCATGTCTGTCACTCCAGACTATATCATCACCTGGAAGGAACTGGTGATATATCAGATGAAGGATCTGGTGGCTAGGGCCATACGTCAAGGCCATCTAATGAAACAACCCCTCCTTGATGAAGCAGGGCCCTACCGACGCTGTGCCGGTCATTATGAGAGAATGGGACAAGTTTCACATGGATCTGGGGATTCTCTACAGGATTGTCCAATACCATAACCACCCTGACCGAAGACAATTAGTACTGCCCCGATGCCTGGAGGGTCAGGTTCTACGATCGCTGCATGATGAGCATGGGCATCTGGGTTTAGACAAGACTTTCGGCCTAGTGAGAGATCGGTTCTTCTGGCCCAAAATGCAGGAGTCAGTAGAGCGGTATTGCTGAAGGTGTCTGCATTGCATCCAGCGGAAAACACCAGTGAAATAAAAACTTCAGCGGAAAACACCACCCACCCGCGCAGCCCCAATGGGCCAACTAAAAGCTCCGGGCCCCTAGATATGATTTGCATGGACTTTTTGTGCATCAAGCCCGATTCACGAGGCATAGGGAATGTGCTGGTGGTAACCGACCACTATACGCGGTACGCCCAAGCGTTCCCCACCAAAGATCAGAAGGAGACAATGGTGGCTAAAGTGCTGTGGGAGAAATACTTTGTCCACTACGGCCTTCCGAATCGGATGCACTCTGACCAAGGCAGAGACTTCGAGACAATGTCCAGAAGTCAGGGAGCGCAGACACCAGGATGAACATATGAGGAGAAAAAACAATAACACAAATGATAGTGCAATCCTGTAGGGTAAAAAAATATTCCAACTGGGAATGGGGACATGCACAGTGGATAGAACCAAAATATAAACAGATAGCCACTGCTATAGTCCTATGGGGTAAGAGGCTGGAATATGATCAGGTATACACATGACACAGTGGTTGAAATCAAGAATGGCCACACAAATGTATAGGAAGATCCACTGAAGGTCGAGCTGCAAACTGGCACTGGTTGTATATCATTTCATTCTATATTTTGCATTTACTATACTGCATTTTCTCCTCCTATCTGAAAAACTCGCAGGAGCGCCTGGTGATTTTTGTGTCTTTGCATTCACTTCCTGTGGTTGTTCCAGATATAATGGATATTATTGATGAACATCTTACAGATATTGTTACAGATAATGTCTTTACAAGGCGTCTCTTGAGAAGTAGAGATATAAAAACTTTATTGATTAAATCACAAGTATCTAAACAGAACTTCTTAATCAATGAGTTCAATAAATTAGAACGACTACTAATCAAAGAGACCCGGAAATGGTGGGACCTAATCTTTCTGGAAAAGTACTTAGATGAAGGAAGGATCCCGAGGGGTATTGAGATTATTTAAGAACCCCACTTTTGATTTTGAGGATGAGAAATTTGATAAAGTCTGGGATAAAACCTTGGATGAATGTTCCTTTGAGTTGATGCGCCTCATAACGGCTCACCATAAAAAATCTCTAGGAGCTATAGACATATAAATTGGTAAAATCCAAAGTACAATAGAGTGTCTAGAACAAAGAAGAATTTAAGAAAAAAGATAAGGAAGTACAAGAAGTGATTGATAAATTAGAAATTAACATCATAGAAGGCAAATCAATCAAATTTGATAGGGATGAAGAAGATTATATTAGTGGTACTTATAGAAGTTGGAAAAAACTTAAGATGGCTGACAATAAGAATTTCTTTAATAAAAGAGATCCCAGTAACCATTATAGACCTTTCCACCCTCAAGCCAAAGGGGGAGCAGCTTATTCAAAGCCAACTAATAAATCAGATTCCCCTAATAGACGTAGAATGTCTCAGGGGGAACTTCAATCCACCACCAACAAACAAGAGACCAATAGCTCATCAAACAGAGAGAGATATAGAAAGAAATCACCAGAATTATCCCATAAAAATAGCTATATACGAGATAGAAGTCCTCCAAGGAAATCACCTGAAACACATAGAGAAGATTTGAGAAGCCCACCAACTAGAAGAGATAGATCTAGAGATAAACTAGGCAGAGACGAAAAAACTAAAGAACTAGATAGGAGAGATGAAGGGAGACCATGGAGCAAATCAAGTAGGTTTATCCACAGTCCCAGGAAAGAGCAGCAGAAGAATAACAGCAGTAAGACCACAAGCTCCCATTTTTTAGACAGTGTCCCCCATCACAGCAGATGGGAAGACCCGAACAGGTTCACAGCACTGGAGAATACGAGTTGGGAACACAAGACACCAAAACCCCAAAGGAAAAGAAGCCTAGGGGAAAGAGAGGAAGAAGGGGTAAAAAGGTCGAAACCAACGAACCACTGAGCAGTATTTTTAATCTGAGCACCGTAGTTTTAACTCCAGCACAAAATTCCATTTTAAAAAAGGGCTCAATTTCGCTCGGGAGACCTATAATTTCCGGGATTGGGTCTATAACAGAGAACCTGTCAGAATATATTGATGTCTTTTTAATAAAATATGTCACGAAGATCCGATCTTATTTAAGAGACACCATGCAGGTCTTAGAAATCCTTAATAAAACAAAATGGGAAAAAGGTTGTTTTTAGTGACTACAGATGTCACATCACTATATACTTCAATAAATCATAATCAAGGTGTAGGTGCCCTACGGAGAACCCTAATGGGGGACCAAGAATTATTGCCAGACCAAGTTGATTTTATAGTGGACAGTATAATTTTTATTCTAGAACACAACTATTTCGCTTTTAAAGATGAGTTCTATGTTCAAAAATGTGGGACTGCCATGGGGACCAGGTTCGCCCCAAGCTACGCAAACTTGTTTATGGGTGTCTGGGAACTAGATTACATTTGGTCCCAGAACCCATTTGGCGCGAACCTGGTCCTCTGGCATAGATATATCGATGACATTTTTTTCATTTGGCGAGGGGATGACACATCCTTGAATTGCTTTTTAAAATACTTAGATGTAAACCCCTTAAATCTTCGCTTTACTAGCAAGTACAGCACAGTCCAAGTCGAGTTCTTAGATTTATTGATTTTTATTGAGAATGACCAACTGAATACCAAAACTTTTTTAAACCTGTGGATTCCAACAATTATGTCCTACAATCCAGCTGTCACCATCCAGGCTGGTTACGAAATATACCTTTTGGACAGTTGAAACGCATTAAGCGTAACTGCAGCAAGGAAGCAGATTTTCAGAGTCAATCGAGCATCATGCAAAAAAGGTTTTTAGATAGAAAGTACAATACATCAACTGTAAAGGAAGCAATGCGAAAAACCAATGAAATTGAACGTGCCTCTCTTCTGCAACCAAAATTAAGACAACAGAATGAGACAAGTTTCCAAACAGCTTTTATTACACCTTATAATAGGAAGGCTGCAGAAATTAAAGGAATCATCAACAAATATTGGCATATTCTAAAAGATGACCCAGTGTTAGGCAGTACATTAGAAGAGAGACCTAGGATAATTTTCAAAAGAGCTCCCAATTTAAAAAAACAACTAGCACCAAGCGCCTTTAAAACAGAAAAACAAGAGGGGTGGTTAACAAAACCAAAAGGATTTTTTAAATGTATTAATTGTAAGGCTTGCTCGTTTGCTTCAAGGAGCAAATTAGAT
Source organism: Ascaphus truei (assembly GCF_040206685.1). Classification (NCBI taxonomy): domain Eukaryota; kingdom Metazoa; phylum Chordata; class Amphibia; order Anura; family Ascaphidae; genus Ascaphus; species Ascaphus truei. The sequence continues at coordinate 145,368,690 of NC_134485.1, read as the reverse complement.
TTCAAATCCAACATAACTGGTGAGGTCTTCAGAATGAAACAATTTGCTAATTGTAGGACCAATTTTGTTGTATACTTATTGGAGTGCCCTTGTGGCCTCCAATATGTAGGTAAGATAATAAGACCACTTAGGACACGCATCCTAGAACATGTAGGAAATATTAAAAGGAAGTTACTAACACATAGCGTGCCCAAACATTTCTTGCAAGCACACAATGGTAATCCTGCAGGTCTCACATATAGAGCTATCGAATGTGTGAACCCCCATTGGAGAGGAGGGGATAGGGATAAGAGATTAATTCAGCTTGAGAGCTATTGGATCTTCAAATTAAAAACTTTAGAACCTGATGGTCTCAACATCGATATTGATATTGCTGCTTTTTTATAGGAACATGTTTTTTATGAAATGTTTTTTTATAATGTCATTTTCTGGCTATTTCATTTGTTGCATTATGTCCACTGTACTGTATATAGTTATATATGATATTATGTCACCACGCCCCTTGTCCATACTGCCACCCTCCTTTTTTTCCCCTAGTTTAACTTTTTTTCCCCCTAGTTTAACTTTTAACTGTTGCTGGCCTTTAACTCCTCTAGCCTTTTAATGACCATTTTTTCATGCAGTGTGTTCCTTATTACTCTATTTTGAGTGATCTTGTATTATGTGTTTTATTAAAATTATTATTATGTATGCATAATTATGACGTATGTAAGCTCTGACCTTTAGAGCATGATAGGTTTTAAACTTCCCCTTCAAGTTGGCACTTAAGCCTATGCGGTGGGAATTAACCCTTAAAATGTCTTTGAATCCTGCCAGTTCTTTAAAGGTTTTTAATGCTTTTTATTGCTGCCTGTTCCCCAGAGTTTAAGGGAACACATATCTGTTTTTTCACCCATTAAAATTGTTGTTAGTGTTTATGTTTCCCACGGACATTAGTCCTGCCCCTCTGAAGGATGATAGGTGCAGAATCGAGCAATCCATACCACCATTGGTGGAAATGATGCAGGCAGATGATTGGAAGGATGACATCACACTTGACTCCCGATTGGCTGTGCCTCTGTATATCAAGCAGGCCAGCCACTAACAGGCACCACAGACTCCTAAGGAAGCTGTTAGCGAAACGCAGAAGTCTACTTGCGTTGAGCCTCTGGTTCCTGTTTTATAGCAGCTTGCTTTGCCCGCAGTGTGACGCAGTCACGTGGTGCCGAATACTGGTGGAGAGAATCTAACCCGGAAGTCCTGCGGAGGCTGACATTGGAGGAAGCGCTAGCGCAGCCTGACTCCCCTGCAGCAGTTACTATGCATACAGGTTATCTCCCCACAACGGACACAGACTAAGCTCTATTTCCATTGCCTGATTTCTGGGGCTTGATTGTAAGTTCCCACTGCATCCGTGTGCTTCCTGATGTCATTTTACTAAACCCTTTTTTTTAATCATTTTCTACATTTGTGTGGCCATTCTTGATTTCAACCACTGTGTCATGTGTATACCTGATCATATTCCAGCCTCTTACCCCAGAGGACTATAGCAGTGGCTATCTGTTTATATTTTGTTTCTATCCACTGTGCATGTCCCCATTCCCAGTTGGAATATTTTTTTACCCTACAGGATTGCACTATCATTTGTGTTATTGTTTTTTCTCCTCATATGTTCATCCTGGTGTCTGCGCTCCCTGACTTCTGAACATTGCCACTATATAAGGATCTATAAGGAAGATCCACTGAAGGTCGAGCTGCAAACTGGCACTGGTTGTATATCATTTCATTCTATATTTTGCATTTACTATACTGCATTATCTCCTCCTATCTGAAAAACTCGCAGGAGCGCCTGGTGATTTTTGTGTCTTTGCAGAGACTTCGAGAGTAAGCTCATCAAGGAGCTGCTTAAGTTGCTCAACATTCAGAAGTCTAGAACCACTCCGTATCACCCAGAGCCAGAGAGGTTCAATTGAACACTGCTCACCATGCTAGGCACCCTAAAAGTCTTGCAAAAGACAGAGTGGAGCAAGCACGTGGAAGCGTTGGTGCATGCATACAATTGCACCCAACATGAATCAATGGGGTACACTCCGTACTTTATGATGTTCGGGCGAGAAGCACGGCTGCCTGTGGACATCCGTCTTTGGGTATCTACCTATGGGGTACCCAACACAGCGCATTTCAAATACGTCCAGCGACTTCAAGCCAGACTGCAACGTGCGTACCAATTAGCAGAAAAGACCTCAGTCCAACTGAACACTAATAACAAAAGAAGGTATGATTACAAAGTCAGATATCGGGAACTGAGGCCTGGAGATGCTGTTCTCCTACGTAACTTAGGAATAAGGCGTGAAGGGGCCTTCAAAGTAGAATCACAGTTGGCAGGCCTCCCGGTCTACCGCATACGAGGCGTGGATGGCCGGGTAAAGGTCTGGCACAGAAATCATTTATTGCCAATTCCCCAAGTGGTAGAGAGTGACTCTTGACCAGAGACTTTAATATCAGCCAGTGAACCAGAAAAGTCCTGAGATTCCCGCTTCAGAAGTCGAGTCTAGCCATGATCCTTTGGAAGGAACCTCCGCTGGTTCCAATGGAGACTGGTGGGCACCTCCCGAGGGAGCACCGGGTAATGGGCCTGCGCCTCAGTTACCGTCATCCGTGGCTTCAACAAGCCGACCATTGAACCTAAGCAGCCCAAGCTTTGTGCCTAGTAGAGACTTTAATGAGACCGCATGGCCAATCACAGATGGGTCAAAACCCCAGTACTATGATAGACTTTCCACAGTGGAAGATATTGCAGCAGAGACTAGCAGGAGTAAGAGAGTGAGGCGACCTCCCACTAAAGTGGCTTACGACCACTTAGGGGCACCCCACTATGAGTCTAAGCAGCTGGCTAAGGAAAAGCTGGCCTCAGTTATAAATATGTTCATACTGCTGCGGCCGAGTTTATTCGAGCATTTGCCCGGTCTCGGCCGCAGCAGTAACCAGGCGCGCGCCGGGATCTGGCTGGCGTGCGCCGAAGCCGCTCAGGAGCGCCCTCCGATCGGGGCTTTCTCCCTCCCGCTGCCGGGTCCGCCGGGTCCCCGGAACCCCCTGCCGCCGTCCCCCACATCGCGGGACACCAGGGCTCCCTCGGGGAGCCCTGGACGCGCGTGCAGGGGGCGCAGGCTCCCGATGACGCGTGACCGCGCGTCGATGACGCGCGGCACGCCGAGGGAGTACGGCTAGCATGCCGGGGCATCCCCAGGCTTGCGGAGCTAGCCGCACTCAAATAAATCTGGTCGCCTCTGTAGAAATGTACAATATTGTGTAGAGTCAATGCACACGTTAAGTTGTACATATTTCCTGTATTTTCAGTTATATAAATGATGTTACTTTGTTCCCAAGCGGGGACGTTCGGTTTTCACCAGGGTGAGGATGTAGCCAGGTTTGGTTCCCGTGTGCCTCAATTAATTTTTCTGGGACTGGGGAGGTGCGCTGGTGCCCACGGCCAGTGAATGGGGTTGCAGTGCATTGTAGAGGCGACCCGGTGACCGGAGCGCTTCTTGGGGGCGCCGGTAAGAGCGCCGACATTTTGGAAATACCGTGCATGCGCAGTACACCCAGACAGTGGTGGCCATTTCAGGAAAACTCCACATGGGAACTACAATCCCCAGCAGCCCCTGGGGCTGCAATACACATGGGCTGCAGCAGCCAATAGCGCGGCCGAATTCCCCTGCTCACCAAGAGATACATTTTCCACGCTAGGAGAGCCACGCCAAATCGGAAGAGGGACCTCTGAGGAGAATATAGTGTCCATGGAGCAGTGCTTCCCTGGACTAGGCCAGATATCCACCCTTTGGGTGGGCCTTGCCATTGGGAGGAAGGGACATCAGGGTATTGGTGCCTGGCACCCAATGTTCTTTGGGGACACTCACTGGTGGTATCAGGGCCTATATTACTGTGTGGTACAGGGTACCGGGGTCTGCGTTCAGTAAAGGCTGTTGTTATATATCTGTCTCTGTGTGTATCATTATTATTGTTCCTGTAAGGGACTATCCTACCATGTTAGGAACCCTTACAGGTGGAGGCGCTGCATAAAGACGAACCAGAATCACCCCAGACTCCCAGTGGCAGAGACGCAGGCCTCTTGGTTGCAAACAGGTAATAACAGCATTGGTAGTTCCTTCCCGGGTATGGGGGAACAAGGGATACATATATAAGATGACCAGATTTTCACATGTAAACTGGGACACACTACAAAATATTTAGAAAACAAATTAAAATCAAACGGCGCTCCCCCTTTTTTGCTTTTTTCTCTCTCCCCCATCCTCCCTCCATCATCCTCTATCCTCACTGTCCCCCAACCATCCTCTCCCCCATCCTCTCCCTCCCATCCTTTCTCCTCCTCCCTCCTCCCCATCCTCTCTCCTCCTCCCTCCCCCCATCCTCTCACCTACCTCTCCCACATCCTCTCTCCTCCTCCCCCCATCCTCTCTCCTCCTCCCTCTCTGCCCATCCTCTCCTCCTCTGCCCATCCTCTCCTCCCTCCCCACAGAGAGAGAGAGAGAGAGAGAGAGAGAGAGAGAGAGAGAGAGAGAGAGAGAGAGAGAGAGAGAGAGAGAGTGAGACACTGGGGGAGAGAGAAAGAGAGAGAGACACTGGGTGAGAGAGAAAGAGAAAGAGACAATGGGGGAGAGAGAAAGAGAGAGAGACACTGGGGGAGAGAGAAAGTGACACTGGGGGAGAGAGAAAGAGAAAGAGACACTGGGGGAGAGAGAAAGAGAAAGAGACACTGGGGGAGAGAGAAAGAGAAAGAGACACTGGGGAGAGAGAAAGAGACACTGGGGGAGAGAGACAGAGAAAGAGACACTGGGGGAGAGAGAAAGAGACACTGGGGGAGAGAGAAAGAGACACTAGGGGAGAGAGACAGAGAAAGAGACACTGGGGGAGAGAGACAGAGAAAGAGACACTGGGGGAGAGAGACAGAGAAAGAGACAGAGACAGAGACAGAGAGACAGACACAATTACCAGCACACACACACACAGAACCGGGAGATGTAGAGAAGAGCAGCTCAGAGAGGAATGCTCTGTAGCGCCACCTGCTGCCCAGAAGCTAGACAGCCTGTTCTCCTCCACCCTGCTGCCGCCTACAGCTGTTCCAATCTGACCGGCTCCGCAGCGGCATCCGCTCTCCACCCACACACCCAAACCGGGAGGACACCGGCTGATTAATAACCGGGACTGCCCAGAATAAACGGGACATTTTCATAATTTTTGGGGCACCGGGACAGCTCATTAAAAACAGGGACTGTCCTGGCTAAACCGGGACGTCTGGTCACCATATACATATATATATATATTGTGGCAGGACGGCCTCGCGGCGGGGTTAGTAAGACGCTAGACACGATGGGAAACTTTAAACACTAGTGGTTTATTAGCCACAACCAAAATAAGTACGGGTGCACTGTCCCTTTAAGAAATTACTTTCTTGAAAATTAAAGCCTAGTCCCGTTAGGGACACTAACTCACTTCTTGAGCCCTTACTAACAGGACAGCCAGCTAATCTGGTCAGGCCCAAAACATGCTACACAAAGGATAACCGATACGTATAAGAATAAAGTCTTATCTGTTTTGCCGCTCCAGTAGCAAACAGGAACACGGTTCCGGGGAGCAGGCTGTGTCCAGCCTCGCAGCGATCTTGATCTTTATCCTGGGTTGGGGTCCCAGCTGGTCCCAGCAGCCTAGCTCCTCACAGGACTGGGGGACCAGAGCAACAGCAACGGCTTCCCAGCCGGGAGAGTTCTCACCACCCTCCTGTGGAAAAACAAGCTCTCACTGTGTGTGTGTCACTTCCTGCTTTTAAACCTGCAGTCTCTCAGGCCTCCTGCTTAATTAGGCTGCAGGTGTGCTTCTTTCTGTCTGAGGAGATTAACACTCTGTGAACTGGCTGCAGCGTCTCTCCATTCACTATTCCAGCCTACTGAGTCAGTGATTCTGTCACATATCCTTCTCCCCAGCGAAACATTGTCCTGTGGAGCGGCCCGTGCACCATTCCCGTGCACCAGCATCTTTGGCGAAAATGTCTGACGTTGGCCCTTCCCTCCCCCCCTTTTTTTTTCTTGCCTTCCAATTTATGCATTTTCTTTTTCTGGTAATTACCAGGCCATCTGGGCCTGAGGACTGGTACCTCACTATTTCCTTGTGTTCAGGGACTCCTTCACCCTGTAGAAGAGCCTTGACCTCGGTCAGCTCATTGCATACTCTTGCCAGTGACTGTTTGGCCTTTTTCTGTGAAGACAGCAACTCCGCTTTAGCGGTGATGAGTTTTGGACCTTTTTTCATCACCATACCTTCAGTGTTGGGTTTCACATCATTTATCTTCAGAACTTCAATTTGGGTGGGGGTCTTTTTAACCCCAAGTGCACCCCATGATGCCTCTCTTTTACAGTCGGCAGACTCGAAGGCTTGGGCCTGTCTTCCTTGTCCCCTTAACTTACTCCGTTGGGATTGTTGCTGAACAAACTGTGAGGTCTTTCTCATCTTACAAACATGGACACTCTTTAGTCCCATTCTCGACTGTCTCTTCACAGCGGCTGCCTTCCTTGCAAGGAAACCACTATGGGTCCCATAGTACAACTGGCTTCTTACTGTGCTACTACATAGCACCTTGGTCTTCCCATCCCATGCCTTGTGAAAAGTAGACTGTAACACTGCAACGGTATTGCAGTCACGCTTCCTGGTGCGCCTCACTTGCTTTATCTCTACCACCCTTTTTCCCATGGACTGCTTCTGTGACCCAAGGGTCTGTCTTAGGGTTGTAACCTCTTTCTCCAACTTCAGCTGAGGAATCTCCTGCTGGGCAGCATTAGAGTCCAACGTAGCATCCTGCTCAGTCTTCAGAGCCTCGAGTATCTCATCCAGGTCACGCTTTTGTTTCTCTGCCATCTTGCGGCCAGCACGCTCAGACTCCAGATCCTTCCTCAGGTCATGAAGCTGTCCTTCTGCATTTCTTTTTTCACTAAGTGCAGCTGCCAGTTCATCTTCTTTGGCGTCGAGTCGCGATTCCACATCTCCTAGCTGCTTCAGCGCAAGTCTTAAGTCTGTTTCTTTCCCTCTATTTCTGACCTGCCACTGCCAGTGCTCCTCCCAGACCTTGTCCAGCTCCAGCTGCAGTTGGGCCATCTCATTGGACGTGTGGTCCAGAAGCTTGCGGGTATCAGCCATCTCGGTTTCATAGCGCAATGACAGGCAAGCCACCTGTCGGACGGTCACCTTCTCCCGCTCGGCGAGCTGTATCATGCGCTCAGCAACCTGCGTTTGCAGCTCTTCAATTTGATCCTGCAAATCCCCTCTCAGGGCCTTCACCTCTTCATGGTGCTTGCTCTGGGCTTGCGTCAGCTCCTCCTTCATCTTTTGGAGCTCTGCAGTTTTTGCCGCCAGTATCGCTGTTGCTTCTGTCTTCCAGGCTTCTTTCTCCTTGGCATACTGACTCATGGAGATGGAGTTGCCTCTCTGCTTCTCCAGCTCTTGCTCCAGTCTCTGGACCTTCTCGCGCTCCCTCTCAAACAGAATCACCTGGCTTCCCAGCTCTGCGCCTAGCTCCCTGTAGTCTCCATTCGCCCTGCGCATGTTCTGAGAGTGTAAGGAGAAGTACTGTCTTGTATGTTGAACATATCGAAGAATTCTGACCTGACCAGCGATCGGTTGCTCTGGTCGTCGATGATCGCATACATCCGTTTGGCTCTTTGGGGTTGTCCCTCTGGGTGCACTGCTACCAGACATTTTTTAGAGCAAGATCTACCGTCGTTTCCTTCTCCGCATACTTCTGTGCATTTGGATGCTACTGACGTCGGGGGGTGTGTGTCTCCCACTTCTTCCTCCCCGCCCTGCTTTGTCGGAGGGTTAGGGGCTTTGCTTGCTTTGGGCTTCATAGCTTCCGGGTGTAGAGCGGCTATGTGCCTGTTGCTATCGCACTCTGTGCATTTCATAGCTTCTTTGCAGTCCTTGAATAAATGAGTTGTGGAAGCACAACATTTGAAACAGGCTCCCCATTCCCTGAGTAGGTTCTTTCGCTCCTCTATGGGTTTCATCCTGAATCCGAAGCACTTGTTAAGTGGATGCGGCCTTTTGTGGATAGGGCATTCTTTGTTAAGGTCCCTTGGTTTTTTGTCCCTGTCGGCCGTCTGGCTGGGACTCGCGTGGGTCGTAGGGGGCACGTCCGTCCTGTGGACCGAGATGGGTGTTCTGGAGTCCTTGTACCTTGCTCTTGACCTTTCGTTCCTCGGGTGGCTGGCGCTGGATTTGGTTTGCGCCCCTAAGATGAAGCTGGGGTCGTTCCTTGTCTTTGCTGCTTCGCGAATGAAGCTCAAGAAAACTGAGAATGGGGGGTAGACAACCTGCTTCTCCCTTTTGTATTTGGAACCTTGTGAAAGCCACCTTTCTTGGAGGTTGAAGGGTAGCTTCTCCAGGATGGGTCTCACTCCACGAGCTGAATCTAGGGCGTTGAGACCTATTAAGGAATGGTCTTTCCTTGCGAACTCCAGTTCTTGCAGCAGGTCTCCAAGATCTCGTAACTTCGAGTAGTCTTTAGTTGTGATCTTGGGGAAGCTCTCGATTCTTTTGAAGAGTGAATCTTCGACTGCTTCGGGGCTGCCATAGGACTCTTCTAGCCTTTCCCACACTAGGTCAAGACCTACTTGGGGTTGGTGCGCGTTTGCCGCCCGAAGTCTCTGCGCTTGCTCCCTGGATACGTTCCCCAGGAACTTGACTAACAGGTTGAGCTCTTCCCTTGCTGAGAAGTCCAAGCTGTCGATTGCGTCTTTGAACGTGAACTTCCACGTCCGGTAGTTCTCAGGGCGGTCGTCGAAGCTGATGAGTCCTGCGTGCACCAAGTCGCGCCGGATCATGTACTTGGCTATGTCTGTCAGACCTGAGACATCGGCGCGTTTGTCCCGTTCCGAGGTAGTTGCTGGGACGGTCTGTGCGGTCGCCTCTTCCTTGGCGTGGATGCGTGATGGCTGCTGGCCAGTGTGAGGGGCTGTTTTCTCCCGCGTGGGTGTACCTGGATTGCGAGCCTGTTGTGGTGCATCCGTGTGCGCGCTGGCGTGTGGATCACTCTTGTGGCTGTGGCTATCCCAGGCAGCATGTGCCATTGCAGGAACGGCATCTTCTCCTCGTGGGCCTAGCAGGTCTTCGGTATCTGTGGAGTCGCTCCATCCGTGTTGAGATGGTGCGCTGGTGTTTACACTGAAGAGGCTTCTTATGTAGTCTTCAGTGCGTCGGGCCGGATCCTCTGATGCAATCCGTCTGTACGGTTGCTCCCCGCCGTCCTGTTGCGCGGCTGCTTCTAGGACTTCGACTTGGGCTATAGCGGCGGCGGCTTCTCTTTCTTCTCTTTCTTCTCTTTCGCGTCCACCTCTGCCCTTTTCCGCGCAGCAGTGGCAGTGGCTGTCTGCTCCTCCTCTTCTAAGCGGGCCCTTTCTAGTTTCATTGCTGCCTCTTTCTGAGCGTATGCGGCCCTGGCACGTGCGGCCTCTGCGGTGGCTCGCGCCTTGGTGGCGTTTGCGCTAGACACGTGAGATTGCGATGATCTTGCTGACCTTGATGAGTGTCTGGATGCGCTGGAGCGCTGTGTTGCTGTTTCCAGCAAAAGGTCTTTTCTCTCGCTTTGGGCGTCTGAGATGGCGGTCTGCACGACGCCATCGCGCTCCAGGTCAATCGCCTTTTGCAGATCGCGTTCCCGCGTGCTGTCTTCTGTGTTAGTTCTTGTCAGATAGGTGAAATATGCCTGTGACAGTGTTACGTAATGTCTATGGCTTGACTTAATCTGAGTGATAGCTTGCTTAATCTGGGTTTCTTGATCGCTAGCACTTGCGACATTATTTATCTCACGATCAGTGTCCTCCCAGGCCTTCTCTAATTTAGCGCGGTGCGCTTCAACGTCAGTTTCGTATTTTTCGCGGGCCTTTTGTGTCAGTGCGACTGCCCGTTTGGGCCTTGCACCTGCCTGTGCCTGTTGCAGCTGCGCGGCGGTCTCTGTGTCTGAGTGATCGCTCTCCTGCGTGATGTCTGGTGAGGCTCTGAGTTCTGCCATGCTGTAGGTGTGTGTAGGCCTTTTGCCAGTGCGTGTGGTGTGCGGTCTTTTTACCTTGTCAGCGATGGGCGTCTGTCTCAGATGATGCCGAGCGGTGTCCTGCAGCGTGCAGCGTTGGTGTAGCTGTACTTACAGGTGTCCGTTGGCTCCTCACTGTGGGGCTGAGCAGCAGGTGGACTCAGACAGAGAAAAAGGCAGTTAGGAATTGTGAGAGAAGCACTGTTTGTTGCAAGGCTGCTGTGCAGTTTGAGCTACTGGTTGTCTGTGAAAGCTGCAGACTGTGTGCAGTTGCAGAGGCTGCTCTGTGTAGTATTAGCAAGGTAAGGCTGCTCACTGTCTTTGCATAAAGCTGTGGTAGTTTGCTGTGTAGAGGCTTGTGGCTCTGTGTAGCAACGTGCTTGTGCAATGTGGTGAGAGACTGCTGTTTATTTGCTATGTAAGCTGCTTGCTTGTTTCTTTAGCATAAAGGCTGTGGGTAGCAGCTCCTCTGTGTGTATTTCCCAAGGCACACGGTCCTCTTTTTACTATTCTGAAGCCAGGGTCACGTTTGGTATGAATGGCTCCCGACAGCATTAACACAGTTCCCTTTTAAATCACTCCAAGTCCTGTAATATTTCCTCCACTTTATTGGGAAAAGGTAGCAGGGTACAGATACTTGTGGATGGTGTGTAGTGGTGATTGTTAGTTAGGAACCGGTAAAAAGAGATGGCCTCACCAAGGGGGATAAACAGAGAAGGGGTTCTTTTACTCACTGTCTCCAGGGTGGAAAAGGAAGTGAGGTGCAGTGTGGGTAAAGGAATAGTCTAGGGGCAGACCATGTCTGAACAAACAGGAGGGGGGGCAGACTAGCCCATTCTGGTGAGGATCTCAGAAACTGCAGTAGCAGCTCACTGATTCCATGCTCGGAGGCAATGAATGCAACATTGTTGCAAGCCACACAGGCACAGTATGTGTCTGCAGACTCCATGCAGCTGGGAATAAGATCTGACAGGCAGAAGCTGCAAAGGAGAGAGGGGGGTGAGTCAGAAATGTGGTTCTTGTTCCATAAAACACTTCAATGAAGACTCTATGGAGATGTGACAATTGTGATATCGTTTCTTCCTGCAGTGATATCATCCTTTCGTGCACTGACATCAGATCTGAATGGCGACGATTTTCTGCTTCAACAATTATTTCTTCAGAAGCTACTATTGCAGCGTATGTGCTAGTTGCTGTAGGAATAGCCTGTGTAACTCTTTGAATGGGAACCTCTTCATGGTCACTTGATTGCATTTCTGTGTCTTTTGCGGCATCATCATCATCATCATCATCATGTGCTAAAAATAAATGTACACATAATGAAATGGCATGTTAATCTCAGCTGTTTTACTATGTAATTATACACTGTGATAACTAACACCTAACATGTTTTCATACGTTTTATAATGTCACATTAAAATGTACCTTGACTTACGAATTCTGTTTGGACTCAGTGTGAAATAAGAATGAATGAAAAGTTGTTCAAAACTCACAACTCCTACATGATACTTCACATCACAAACACAATACATGTTGTATTAAAAAAAGTTCATTTTCACTGACAGTAAGTAATCCTATTTAAATAACATGTGCAAAACAAATAATGAACATTTTTAACATAACATATAGTAGTGAACATATTATAAGTCCTGCACCTCATACACTTTTCTTCCAGGTGTGATGAGCTGCATGACCCAGGTGAAGACACTTGTTCTGTCTCAGGTGACACATGTCCTCCAGGAGCAACTGTATAGAACAATAACATCAGTTGTTAATTGACATGTGTAAATATTGAACATTGTATGTTGAGTTTTTATGGCTAACTAAAAGCATCAGTTCCTGAACTGAAAATGTGTGTGGCAAAGTGAACATAAATATTTGTAATTACAATGTACATGCCAGTGTACTTAGGGCTAATTCTCCTTATCCCCCATCCAGAAGGGAACTTCCTAAAAGATTGACCATTCCCGTTTCCCTTTCTGGTCCGACCTTCCGCACCTCCACAGCAGCATTTATCGATTCCGGCGCAGGAGGGAACTTCATGGATCAGACCTTTTCTGAACAAAATCAGATTCCACTTTCCAAAAAGAACTCCCCCGTTGCCTTGGTCGGGATTGATAATCGGCCTCTCACTCCGGCTTATATCTCCTTGGAGACCGGACCTATCACCCTTTCTACTCATTCTCACAAAGAGACTCTGGGCTTTGACGTGATTCATGCTCCGGGAACACCGATCACGCTCGGCTTGCCCTGGTTACAGAAGCACAATCCGCTCATCGATTGGGTATCCCCTAATCCTATTGACTGGAGGTCAAGGTCAGAGGAGTCTTCTTTGTCTACCGAATGACCATTTTTTCTATTAGCTAACACATCCAGTCCTCTGAGGGAGTTACCTTCTCCGTACGCGGGATTTTTGGACGTTTTTAGCAAGACACAGTCTGAGCTCCTACCCCCTCATCGTTCCTACGATTGTCAGATTGACCTGGTACCTGGATATACCTTGCTAAAGGCCAAATCTTACCCTCTCTCGTTGCCCGAGACGGAAGCTATGGACGAATATATTCGTGAGAATCTTAAGCGGGGCTTCATACGTCATTCCAACTCCCCTGCGGGGGCCGGATTCTTCTTTGTCAAGAAAAAGGATGGTACTCTTAGACCATGTATTGATTACCGGGGTCTGAATCAGATTACGGTGAAGAATCGCTATCCACTCCCACTCATCTCCGAACTCTTTGATAGACTTCAGGGGGCCAACCTCTTTACTAAACTTGACCTTCGTGGGGCATATAATCTCGTCCGCATCCGTGAGGGTGATGAATGGAAGACTGCCTTCAACACCCGTAGCGGACACTACAAATACCTAGTGATGCCCTTCGGTTTGTGCAATGCACCAGCAATTTTTCAGGACTTCATCAATGACATTTTTCGGGACTTTCTCAATCGCTTTGTCATTGTCTACCTGGATGACATCCTTATTTTTTCTCAAAACTTACAGGACCATATCATCCATACGACGTTTGTGCTTTCACGCCTCCGAGAGAACCGGTTGTTTGCTAAAATGGAGAAATGCATTTTTCACCAGTCTACCACTTCCTTTCTCGGATACATCATCTCCAACAGAGGCTTGGCCATGGACCCAGAGAAACTGAAAGCCGTCGTGGATTGGCCGCAACCCACTTCCCTCAAATCTATTCAACGGTTTTTAGGTTTTGCCAACTATTACCGGAAGTTTATCCGTAACTTTTCTACCATTGTAGCCCCTATCACGGCACTGACCCAAAAAGGTGCAGATCCTTCATCTTGGTCTTCTGAGGCAGTCACGGCATTCGAAACTCTGAAACAAGCTTTTGTCTCCGCTCCCATCCTTCGACACCCAGACACTAATTTTCCATTCACCCTAGAGGTTGACGCTTCGGACTGTGGGGCTGGTGCGGTTCTATCTCAGAAATTTTCTTCCCAGGATAAACTTCATCCTTGCGGGTTTTCTCCAAAAAGTTTTCTTCTGTAGAGAGAAATTATGACGTGTGCAATAGGGAACTTTTGGCCGTCAAGTTGGCCCTTCAAGAATGGAGGCATCTTCTGGAGGGGTCTAAAGAGCCATTCACTATTCTCACGGACCATAAAAACTTATTATACACTGAGAATGCCCGTCGTCTAGGTCCTCGCCAAGCCCGCTGGTCGTTATTTTTCTCCAGATTTAATTTTGTTCTCTCATATATTCCCGGCACTAAGAACGTCAAGGCGGATGCTCTCTCCCGGCAAAACTCTTCTGAAGAGAGATCGGAAAAGACCACCGAGCCCATCCTCCCTAAACAAAGAATCTTAGCAGCTGTGGCGTTCAAGAATCTTGAGAAGATCCTCAAGTCACAAGAGAATCTTCCGACCGGTCTTGAGGTTCCAAAAGACTCTTTGTACGTAGAACCCAAATTTGTTCCTGAAATACTGTACTGGGGACATGCCGCCCGTTCGGCAGGGCATCCTGGATTCAAGAAGATGTTGGATCTCATCCGTCGCACTTTCTGGTGGCCCAATATGGTTAAAACCATTCTTGAATTTACACGGTCCTGTCCGGTATGTGCGCGTAACAAGATTCCTTGTCAGAAACCTCAGGGGCTCCTCTTACCTCTACCTATTCCGGAGCGTCCCTGGTCCCACATTTCGATGGATTTTATTGTGGAGTTGCCTAGGTCGAATGGCATGAATACCATTCTTGTGGTAGTGGATCGGTTTTCCAAGATGGCACACTTTATCCCTCTCAAAGGATTACCCTCCTCACCCGCCCTAGCTGATATTTTCTCCAAAGAGATTATCCGTATCCATGGGATTCCCATATCCATCGTGTCTGATTGGGGCTCCCAATTCGTCTCCAAGTTCTGGAGGAATTTCACCAAGAGACTGGGTATCTCATCTTCCTTTTCTTCTGGATATCACCCTCAATCCAACGGACAGACCGAGAGGGTTAATCAATCCCTCGAGAAATACTTGAGGTGCTTCGTCTCTAATTCTCAGGATGACTGGGCAGAACTACTTACCTGGGCTGAGTACGCATTTAATTCTTCCAGGAATGAGTCTACCCGTGAGACCCCCTTCTTTATCAACTATGGATTCCATCCGGCTCGCCTACCCATTTCTAAAGACTCCTCTGGAGTACCAGCCGTGGACGAGCATATTGCCCTCCTACAAGACTCTTGGTCCAGAATCCAATCTGCACTACAAAAAGCATCCTTGACTTCTAAAACCCAGGCTGATCGTCACCGTCGTCCGGCACCCAACTACAAACCCGGGGACAAGGTTTGGCTATCATCCAAGAACATCCATCTCAAAACTCCTTCCCTCAAATTGGCTCCTAGGTTTCTGGGTCCCTTTTTCATCTTGGAGCAGGTAAATCTGGTTTCCTTTCGACTCCAACTTCCTCGTAGCATGAGAATTCCGAATGTCTTTCACACCTCACTTCTCAAGCCATTCATCTCCAGTAGCTTATTTCCGGACCACACTTCTAAACCAGATCCTGTGATGGTACAGGATAACGAAGAGTACGAGATACAGGCTCTACTGGATTCCCGTCTTTTGAGAGGTAAAGTCCACTTCTTGGTCCACTGGAGAGGTTTTGGACCCGAAGAGAGGTCATGGGTACCCCTGAAAGATATTCATGCTCCAGGTCTCCTCAAACGCTTCCGAAAGAAGTTTCCATCAAAACCATGGAATGATCGTCCTGAGGCCGATCCTGAGGGGGGGGGGGTACTGTGAGGATTCAGGGATCGCGGCGTCCGCGCCCTGGTGCCTCTTCACCTACGTTAACCCCCGCTGCCGTGGCGTGCGCCCCTCGCTGGCGTCACTCACCTCCGGTGGCTCTGGGGGTTTCCCGCCGTCCTCTTCATCCTCGGGCTCCTGCGGGATCTTCATGTTCTCACGAGGTCGCCATGTTTTCCGGCCGCGCGCCTGAACAGAGCGCGCCGGGTGAAGATAATTTATTCACTGCTCTTGCAGTGAAAACCCGTCCCCAGCACACTAATAGGACCTCCTGCCAAAACAAGAGTCCTCACCTGCCTGCCAATCAAAGGGACCTATCTAGGATGGCTCCACGCATTCCTCCAGGCCTGCCTCCACCTCTGATTGGTCAGCCACACTTTATAATGCCTGTCCATTCTCTCACTCATTGCTCGACATAGTTTCCACTAGGACACTACTCTGGCATTCTCTCTCTCAATCTCTCAGGTTACGACTTGGCTTGGCGGACGTCTATCTCTGGCTCTTGACCCCTGCTTGGACAACGACCTTCCGGAATCTCCAATCCCTGACCTTGGCTAAACGGCAACGACGACGGCACTTCTACACCGGTACCGGCAAGTATTGCTAGCTAAACGTCACCTGGCCTGGCAACGCCTAAATCACCACACTCCGGACACGCTCCTTTTGCTGCGGGTGTGTGTCCATATACGTTCCTCACCTCAGTAGAAGGGATGGTTCTGGTCTGCGGGCAGCACCGGCGTAACACAGGGCCCTGACTGGGAGTGAAAGGCCAGGGTTATCCTGAGAAGTACTGCTGTGACTGTGTATGCTGTACAGTGTGCTGCAGAGGAAATAAAGTGTTCCTGATTATAAAGAAGCGGTTGTGAGACTGGAATCTCTCATCCCTGAGTGGGACGTTCTATTCCAGGGATTCCACCCCACAGCCTGGGGCCTGCAATAGATGGAGGCACTGTTACAGTGAGTACGTACTGGGTATGTCCCCAGAAGCTTGTCCTGACCTTCCCCATAATACCATCAAGCGAGAGACTCAGGAGTCCTGTAAGCCAGCAGGTGCGCCACACTATTATGCCTTGTAACCAGAGTAGCATTTCCCCTAGGAGACCCTATTTGCGATTGGGTGGGGGAATACCCGTTACATATATATATATAAACGATTTCCACCGATGCTCCGTCCATTGTGAGTACACAGCTGAATCCTAATATAAACTTCTCTAATCCAGCAACTAGAGATATTCTCTGGTAAACCCCCAGTGGGAGCAGTGTAAAAGATTTATATTGTATTCAAATACGGTCTATACCAGCACATTGTAGATGCAGGCTATCCTAAGAATGGATTTAATTAATGGGGGACTAAGCTATCTGCTATGTACTAATGTACAAACACCCTAAAAACACTATAATAGGGTGACTGGGATTGTGGCTGATAAAGAATTAGTTTTACCTACATAACCTCTAAAACAAATGGTATGATGTCACTTATAAATCTGTATAGGGTCAGTGTAGGGTGACCATTTGTCCCGTTTTTGCCGGGACAGTCCCGTTTTTTTGTGTCCTGTCCCGGTTTTAGGTCCATCCCGGTTTTTGTCCCTGGTCCCGGTATTGCGGGGCAGCGGCGGTGAGGAGAATGCGGCGGCCGGTAAGTATTTTCTGCGTGTGTGTAGGAATGAATGCTGCCGCAGGGATTGCATGAAGGAGAATGCTGGGGGCGGGACTAAAAATGCCGGCCGGCGCGCCGGGGATTGGTCGCAGGCAGGTCACAGGAAGCCGGGGGCGGGACTTCCGCTTTGTGCAGAGCACACGTGAGTGTGTCTGCCTTCCCGCTCCTGGCTCCTCTGTGCGCGGTGAGTGTCCCCCGTCTGTCCAAGGTCCCAGCCAGAGGGGGTAATAGGAGGTGGTAGCGGGGGTGCACCTGCCTTTGCCCCCCGGCCCTCGTACCTTTGCCCCCCGGCGCTCCCACCTTTGCCCCCCGGCGCTCCCACCTTTGCCCCCCAACGCTCCCACCTTTGCCCCCCGGCGCTCCCACCTTTGACCCCCGGCGCTCCCACCTTCGCCTCTCCTGGCGCTCACTTCCCCCCGTCCCCTTGGTGTGGGAGATGGGCTCGGGGGCGGGCAGTGGTTGCTGCGCGGTCACGGGCGGTGCAGGGGCTGGCGGGCGGTGCAGGGGGAGGCGGGGTGTATCAATGTGTGTGTGTGTGTGTGTATGTATCAGTGTGTGCGTGTATCAGTGTGTGTGTGTGTGTGTATCAGTGTGTGTATGTATCAGTGTGTGTATCAGTGTGTGTGTATCAGTGGGTGTGTGTATCAGTGGGTGTGTGTGTGTATCAGTGTGTGTATCAGTGTGTGTGTGTGTGTGTGTGTATCAGTGGGTGGGTGGGTGTGTATCAGTAGGTGGGTGTGTGTGTATCAGTGTGTGTGTGTGTGTATCAGTGTGTGTGTTTATCAGTGTGTGTGTGTGTGTATGTGTGTGTATCAGTGGGTGTGTGTGTGTATGAGTGGGTGTGTGTGTGTGTATATCAGTGGGTGTGTGTGTGTGTATCAGTGGGTGTGTGTGTGTGTGTATTAGTGGGTGTGTGTGTGTGTATCAGTGGGTGGGTGTGTGTGTGTATCAGTGGGTGTGTGTGTGTGTGTATCAGTGGGTGGGTGTGTGTGTATCAGTGGGTGGGTGGGTGTGTATCAGTGGGTGGGTGTGTGTATCAGTGGGTGGGTGTGTGGGTGTATTAGTGTGTGTGTGTATCAGTGGGTGTGTGTGTATATCAGTGTGCGTGTGTGTGTATCAGTGGGTGTGTGTGTGTGTGTATCAGTGGGTGTGTGTGTGTATCAGTGGGTGTGTGTGTGTACCAGTGGGTGTGTGTGTGTATCAGTGTGCGTGTGTGTGTGTATCAGTGTGTGTGTCTATCAGTGTGTGTGTGTGTGGGTGTGTGTATCAGTGGGTGGGTGTGTGTGGGTTTGTGTATCAGTGGGTGTGTGTGTATCAGTGTGTGTGTGTGTGTGTGTGTGTCAGTGGGTATCAGTGAGTGTGTGTGTGTGTGTCTCCCTCACCCTCCCTGTCTCCCTCTCTCTCAGTCTCTCTCCCTCCCTGTCTCCCTCCCTGTCTCCCTCTCTCTCTAGGGTGACCAGATTTTCAAAATGAAAAACCGGGACACATGAACAAATTATTTATAAAACAAATTACATCACATAACGTACCCCGTTGCCATGACAACGAGACACTGACGTCAGGCGATGACATGTTGCCATGACAATGTGGCATCACGTGATTCCTCGGTGCCATAATGCGTCCCGGGGTCATGTCAACTTCATGCCGCGTGACGTCACAGAGCGTCTCATTGTTATGGCAATGGGCATTACGTGACGTCGCGCAGCCATGTTGACGAAATTTGGAGGGGAGGATATAGCCAAAGGCAAGATAAATAGATCTAAAAAAAATGTTATATCCACACAGAGCCACTGACCTACACACACAGAGCCACTGACCCACACACCCAGAGCCACTGACTGAAACCCACACACCCAGAGCCACTGACCCACACAGCCACTGACCTACACACAGAGAGCCACTGATCCACACACCCGCACACGGAGCCACTGACCCATAACACCCACAGAGCCACTGACCCACACACAGAGACACTGACCCACACACACAGAGCCACTGACCCACACACCCACACACACAGAGCCACTGACCCACACACCCACACACCCAGAGCCACTGACCCACACCCACACGCCCAGAGCCACTGACCCACACAGCCACTGACCCACACAGCCACTGACCTACACACAGAGAGCCACTGATCCACACACACAGAGCCACTGACCCACACACACAGAGCCATTGACCCATAACACCCACACACAAAGAGCCACTGATCCACACACAGAGCCACTGACCCACACACACAGAGCCACTGACCCACACACACAGAGCCACTGACCCACACACACAGAGCCACTGACCCACACACCCACACACACGGGGCCACTGACCCACACACCCAGAGCCACTGTCCCCCACACACACAGAGCCACTGGCCCACACACCGCCACTGGCCCACACACAGCCACTGACCCACACACCCACTGGCCCACACACAGCCACTGACCAACATACCGCCACTGACCCCCACACACACACACAGAGCCACAGACCCACACACATAGAGCCACTGACACACACACACACACACACACACAGAGCCACAGACCCACACACATAGAGCCACTGACACACACACACACACACACACACACACAGAGCCACTGACCCACACACAAACAGAGAGCCACTGACCCACACACACAGAGCCACTGACCCACACACACAGAGCACCTGACCCACACACACAGAGCAAGTGACACACACACACACACACACACACACACACACACACACACACACACACACACACACACACACACACACACACACAGACACAGACACACACACACACACACACACACACACACACACACACACACACACACACACACACACACACACACACACACACACACACACACACACACAGAGCCAGTGAGACAGACAGACAGACAGACAGACAGACAGACACACACACACACACACACACACACACACACACACACACACACACACACACACACACACACACACACACACACACACACACACACACACAGAACCAGTGACACACACAGAGCCACTCACTCTTTCTCTGTGTCCTACCTGTCACTGTGGAGCATGGAGGGGTGGGAAGCCATCTTGACTGGCAGCAGGCACCTCTCTTCCGGCTCTCACTGCTGAGGCTACGCTGACACTAACCCCGCCCCCACCCTCTGCAGCTAACCCCGCCCCCACCCTCTGCAGTCAGACCGGCCTCCGCTCTCCTCCTGGCTGCTTTCTGTGCTCTCTGCTGCCCCCTGATCTGATGGCTAAATCCAGAACAGCCACAAAAAAACCGGGACATTTAAAAAATGCGGGGCAGCCGGGACAGCCATCAAAATACCAGGACAGCCATTAAAAAACCGGGACTGTCCCAGCTAAAACGGGACACTTGGTCACCCTAGGAGAGTGCCCCTATTTATAACCTGTGGATGGCTGTAACCCCTGCCCCTTAACAGAGCAGAGATTTCTCCCCACATCTCTGGGGGCTGCAAGAGATGGAGGCGCTGTCACCGTGAGTACGATTCAGGTAATACCCCAGAAGCCTTTCCTGACC
This sequence comes from Ascaphus truei, assembly GCF_040206685.1. Lineage (NCBI taxonomy): Eukaryota > Metazoa > Chordata > Amphibia > Anura > Ascaphidae > Ascaphus > Ascaphus truei. The sequence continues at coordinate 145,348,167 of NC_134485.1, read as the reverse complement.
TCCCTATACCACCATGCGGGAGACTCAGGGCCACTGTTTATCAGCAGGTATGCACCACACTACTTTGAGTAACCACTGTACTCTTTCCCACAATAGACCCTATCTGAGATTGGGGGAGGGAGGGGGGGACAGGGTTACATTCGTATCCAAGTTCCTGGGTGGGAGGAGAGGTGTGTGTGGTGTGTGCACGTGCCAAATGGCCAGTCCATTGCCACTGAAGTTATTATCCATGAATGTGTAAGGCCTTAATAGCAATAGTACGCGCAGATTAGCCCAAAACGATTTAGGATCTTGTGACAGGGTGAAGTCAACCCCTATCAGTTATGCCTGGGAGACATATGTCTAAGTGCTTCACCCAGCACTCATAAGGGTTAACTCAGGTGGAAGCTAGGTAATCAGGATGTAAGCTGACACCTGAGAAGCAGCAAGGTATAAGATGATGTTGTTACTGGCAGTAGCTGCCTGCTTTAGACCGGAGCACACTGCTATGTGAGCTGTTAGCCAGAGGGATTTCACCAAAGTCACTACTTCAACCAAAGTAAGGATTGTTCATTGTTTTTCTGACTGCTTAAAGGACACTTATGGTTTGGTTATGGTTTAGCCAGCCAGCCTGCTTGATAGGCCTGCTGTGTTAGTCTATTTATCCCAATGTGGAGCAGGATTTGTTTTGTTTAAAGGGACAGTGTACCTGCATGTTATGTTGCTGTGGAGAAATAAAGCCACTGAACATTTTCATTTATCCTGAAACTACACGTGTGGACTGTTCCCTGACCTCGGCTACAGGCCGTCCTGCCACAGGTGGTGTCAGAAGTGGGATGTCGGACGGCCCCTGTATCTGAAGGGCCACACAAAGAAAAAAAATGGAGAAATGTTTTCCTCAGTTCCTTGAGCAACAGCTCCAGCTAGCAGAGAAACAAGCTGAGCAACAGGCCCAGCAAATAGAATGGCAGGCCAAGCAAGCAGAGCGACAAGCCCGGCAAGATGAGCAACAAGCCCGGCGGGAGGAAAAGCTACTCCAACTGCTGGTCGAAGGCCCAGCCCCAGGCAGACCAGAGATTACAAATAACCCACCGGTGATGCTGCCTAAAATGAAGCCAACCGACGACCCAGAGGCATTTCTCCTCACTTTTGAAAGGGTAGCCACGACCCATGACTGGACAGTTGATCGCTGGGTAATGACTCTGGCTCCACTCCTCATAGGAGAAGATCAGGCAGCCTACCAGGCTCTTCCAGCAGATGAGGCCATGGACTATCAGCAACTAAAGGCTGCTATTCTGGATCGCCTAGGCCTTACTCCAGAGACCTACCGTCAGCGGTTCCGGACAGTCAAATATACAAACCGAGACAGACCCCGGGTCGTAGCCCACCGCTTAGTAGACTTATGTACCCGGTGGATACAACCGGAGAAGCATACCAAGGCAGAGATCCTTGAACAGTTTGTGCTCGAGCAGTTCATACAGATAATGCCCCCCTCCTCCCGCTCCTGGGTAAAAAGACACGCTGCATTTTCCCTGGATTCAGCGGTCCGCTTGGTGGAAAACTTCCTTGGCGACGACACCCAACAGGATAGCTGGGAACGGTCTGTGCAAACACCAGTTGCTTCCGGTGAGCTAGAGGCAGGAGAGCAGACAATCGAGGGGTCTACAACCCGCCAGCTCGAGAGATACAGTCAACCCGATCGGAAGACCCTTTCCCATCTCAGAGGGTTCCTGGTACAAACTCCCGCAGAGACGCCCGTCCCGGGTCCGAGGCCATTGGATCACTCAAGGGAGGCCGCCACCCACAGTATTCCCCGAGAACCTGGACTCCTGTCACCCATCCAGTGGAGAGGATAACCCCACCAACCAGAAGGGAGGATCCCATCCAACAGCGGAGAGGTCCCAACACCGAGCCCCGTAGAGAGCTTCCGCTGACGACCGAGTTTGCGGACTCAGGAGATGATGAGATGGACTGTTCATATGGCAGAACCACTGCCACAGCTTGTCTCCGAGGGGACCACAATCCATGGTTAGTCCCAGCATCTCTGGAGGGGAAAAAAGTCAAAGCCATGCTGGACTCGGGATCTGGAAAAACCCTGATCCTAGAGGGCCTAATTCCAAGCAACACTATCCTATGACTCTCCTTGGAATATCGAATGTGGGGATACAAAGAGATACCCGACGGCGAACGTTCTACTGCGTATCAAGGATCAAGAGGCTAGCCTACTAGTGGGAGATGCTCCCTGGCTACCTGCTCCTGTTCTACTTGGCCGAGACTGGCCCTACTTCGAAACATTGTTGGCCCCTACTCCTACGGAGCCTACTTCTCTGGTACCGGAGAAGCCCGGAGACTTGTTTCCTTTTTCCCCAGAGATTTTTCCCCGTAGACACCACGTCCCAAAGACACGTAAACAGAGACGTGCGGAAAAAGAGGACTGGTTAAGAAAGGCTGGGACTCTTTGTAACATTAGTCAGCCCAAAGGACTGCAGGTCATGGCCGGGGATGACCAGGGTGGGGAACAGATAGGTACGGGAATTTTGCCAGACCTGGATCTTCCTGACTTCCGTCAGAGGCAGAGGGAGGACCCAGCTCTGGCTAGATAATATGAGAAGGTGGTACAGGTCAACAACAAGATAATGGATGAACAAGGTGTAAAAGTGTTTCCCCAATTTGAACTGTTGAATGACATCCTATATCGTGTGAATAAGGTTACACAAACAGGGGAGGTCATTCGACAGATGCTAGTCCCTAAAGGGTTCATTAAACCAGTGTTCACCCTAGCCCATACTCTCCCATGGGGTGGTCATTTGGGCAGAGATAAGACCACGGACCGCATCTCGTCCCGGTTTTACTGGCCAGGCATACATGGTGACATAAGGGTTAACTCAGGTGGAAGCTAGGTAATCAGGATGTAAGCTGACACCTGAGAAGCAGCAAGGTATAAGATGATGTTGTTACTGGCAGTAGCTGCTGCCTTAGACCGGAGCGTTAGCCAGAGGGATTTCACCAAAATCACTACTTCAACCAAAGTAAGGATTGTTCATTGTTTTTCTGACTGCTTAAAGGACACTTATGGTTTGGTTATGGTTTAGCCAGCCAGCCTGCTAGATAGGCCTAGTGTGTTAGTCAGTTTCTCCCAATGTGGAGCAGGATTTGTTTTGTTTAAAGGGACAGTGTACCCACATGTTATGTTGCTGTGGAGAAATAAAGCCACTGAACGTTTTCATTTATCCTGAAACTACACGTGTGGACTGTTCCCTGACCTCGGCTACAGGCCATCCTGCCACAGATCTGAAAGCATATATCTTTCTACAAGTGACATTTTGACTCCCAGGAGCCCCCGAATACTTTCAGTGGGATTAACCCTATAGCAGTTTACTCGTCTTTTACCAGTAAAAAAAGGGGGTTGCGATACAGATAACACAGGGTATTCCGTTCCAGTCACTGGTAATCAAGAGGGATAAAAGGGTGGTCCCTGGTGGTCCACGGGCTCTGCTCAGGCCAACAGATTAATTTAGTAAATTTCTACGCTCCCAACGAGGATCAAATTGATTTTTTAAGGGAAACATTTGAATCTATGGGGAAAAGTAGAGATCAGCAACTGATCCTGGGAGGTGATTAGATCCAGACATGGATTTGTATCCCAAAGTATCTTGGAAGTATTGGTCCATTCAGATATAGGGCCTATTACGTGATCAGACAAGACCATTATGGGGGGCACATAAAGCCACGATCAGAGGACAGCTCATTTCAATAGCAACGCATAGAAAGTGGATAAAAATAGAGAAACAAAAACTTCTAACAGTAAAAATTATTACAGTTGCAACACTCCCAAGAAAAATCCGTCAAGGAAAGTCTATAACATTTTAAGTCAGGCAAGAGTAGAACTCAACAGCTTGCACTTAGAGCAGTGGTTCCCAAACTTTTTCGGTTCAAGGCTCCCCAAGGCGATCAGGATTATTCCGCGGCGCCCAAAGTAAAAACAAAGTTGTATATATATACCTAACAGTTGCAGTGCGCAGTTGGTGTCTCTCTTAGGCACACACTCTCTCAGACACACTCTCTCTCAGACACACTCTCTCTCAGACACACTCTCTCTCAGACCCACACTCTCTCAGACACACTCTCTCTCAGACACACTCTCTCTTCAGGCACACACTCTCTCAGACACACTCTCTCTCAGGCACACTCTCTCTCAGACACACTCTCTCTCAGACACACTCTCTCTCAGACACACTCTCTCTCAGACACACTCTCTCTATCAGACACACTCTCTCAGACACACTATCTCTCAGACACACTCTCTCTCAGACACACTCTCTCTCAGACACTCTCTCTCTCACTCTCTCAGACACACTCTCTCTCAATCTCTCAGACACTCTCTCTCAGACACACTCACTCTCACAGACACACACTCTCTCAGACCTCACTCTCTCTCTCTCAGACCTCACTCTCTCAGACCTCACTCTCTCTCAGACCTCACTCTCTCTCACACACTCTCTCACTCTCTCAGACACACTCTCACTCTCTCAGACACACGCTCACTCTCTCAGACACACACGCTCACTCTCTGACACACTCTCACTCTCTGACACACACTCTCACTCGCTGACACACACTCTCACTCTCTGAAACACACTCTCACTCTCTGACACACACTCTCACTCTCTGACACACTCACTCTCTGACACACACTCTCACTCGCTGACACACACTCTCACTCTCTGACACACACTCTCACTCTCTGAAACACACTCTCACTCTCTGACACACACTCTCACTCTCTGACACACACTCACTCTCTCAGACACACTCACTCTCTCAGACACACTCTCTCACTCTCTCAGAAACACTCTCTCTCACTCACTCTCTCATACACACTCTCACTCACTCTCTCAGACACACTCATTCAATCTCTCAGACACACTCACTCACTCTCTGACACACTCTCACTCTCTAAGACACACTCTCTCTCAAACTCTCTCAGACACACACTCTCTCAAACACACTCTCTCAGACACACTCTCTCTCAGACACACTCTCTCTCAGACACACTCTCTCTCAGACACTCTCTCTCTCACTCTCTCAGACACACTCTCTCTCAATCTCTCAGACACTCTCTCAGACACACTCACTCTCACAGACACACACTTCTCAGACCTCACTCTCTCTCTCTCTCAGACCTCACTCTCTCAGACCTCACTCTCTCTCAGACCTCACTCTCTCTCACACACTCTCTCACTCTCTCAGACACACGCTCACTCTCACTCTCTCAGACACACACTCACTCTCTCAGACACACACGCTCACTCTCTGACACACTCTCACTCTCTGACACACTCTCACTCGCTGACACACACTCTCACTCTCTGAAACACACTCTCACTCTCTGACACACACTCACTCTCTGACACACTCTCACTCTCTGACACACACTCTCACTCGCTGACACACACTCTCACTCTCTGAAACACACTCTCACTCTCTGACACACACTCTCACTCTCTGACACACTCTCACTCTCTGACACACATTCTCACTCGCTGACACACACTCTCACTCTCTGACACACACTCTCACTCTCTGAAACACACTCTCACTCTCTGACACACACTCTCACTCTCTGACACACACTCTCACTCTCTGACACACACTCACTCTCTCAGACACACTCACTCTCTCAGACACACTCTCTCACTCTCTCAGAAACACTCTCTCTCACTCACTCTCTCAGACACACTCTCACTCACTCTCTCAGACACACTCATTCAATCTCTCAGACACACTCACTCACTCTCTGACACACTCTCACTCTCTAAGACACTCTCTCTCAAACTCTCTCAGACACACACTCTCTCAAACACACTCTCTCAGACACACTCTCTCTCAGACACACTCTCTCTCAGACACACTCTCTCTCAGACACTCTCTCTCTCACTCTCTCAGACACACTCTCTCTCAATCTCTCAGACACTCTCTCAGACACACTCACTCTCACAGACACACACTTCTCAGACCTCACTCTCTCTCTCTCAGACCTCACTCTCTCAGACCTCACTCTCTCTCAGACCTCACTCTCTCTCACACACTCTCTCACTCTCTCAGACACACGCTCACTCTCACTCTCTCAGACACACGCTCACTCTCTCAGACACACACGCTCACTCTCTGACACACACTCTCACTCTCTGAAACACACTCTCACTCTCTGACACACACTCTCACTCTCTGAAACACACTCTCACTCTCTGACACACACTCTCACTCTCTGAAACACACTCTCACTCTCTGACACACACTCTCACACTCTGACACACACTCACTCTCTCAGACACACTCACTCTCTCAGACACACTCTCTCACTCTCTCAGAAACACTCTCTCTCACTCACTCTCTCAGACACACTCTCACTCACTCTCTCAGACACACTCATTCAATCTCTCAGACACACTCTCTCACTCTCTGACACACTCTCACTCTCTAAGACACACTCTCTCTCAAACTCTCTCAGACACACACTCTCTCAAACTCACTCTCTCAGACACACATTCTCTCAGACACACACTCTCTCAGACACACTCTCTCTCACTCTCAGACACACTCTCAGACACACTCTCAGACACACTCTCTCTGTGTCTCAGACACACTCTCACTCACTCTCTGACACACTCTCACTCACTCACACTCTCAGACACTCTCACTCACTCACACACACTCCCTCTCAGACACACTCTCACTCACTCTCTCAGACACTCTCTCTCTCACTCACTCTCTCAGACACACTTACTCACTCTCTGACACACTCTCACTATCTAAGACACACTCACTCACTCTCTCAGACACACTCTCTCTCACTCTCTGACACACTCTCACTCACTCTCTCAGACACACTCACTCACTCTCTGACACTCTCACTCTCTAAGACACACTCTCTCTCTCAAACTCTCTCAGACACACACTCTCAGACACATTCTCTCAGACACACTCTCACTCTCTCAGACACACGCTCTCTCTCTCTCTCAGACACACACTCTCTCTCAGACACACTCTCTCTCAGACACACTCTCTCTCACTCTCTCAGACACATTCCCTCTCACTCTCTCAGACACACTCTCTCTCAAACTCTCTCAGACACACACTCTCTCAAACACACTCTCTCAGACACACTCTCACTCTCTCAGACACACACTCACAGACACACTCTCTCTCTCACTCTCTCAGACACACACTCTCAGACACACTCTCAGACACACTCTCTCTGTGTCTCAGACACACTCACTCACTCTCTGACACACTCTCACTCACTCTCTGACACACTCTCACTCTCTCAGACACACACTCTCTCAGACACACTCTCTCTCACTCTCAGACACACTCTCTCTCACTCTCTCAGACACACTCTCTCTCAAACTCTCTCAGACACACACTCTCTCAAACACACTATCTCAGACACACTCTCACTCTCTCAGACACTCTCTCTCACTCTCTCAGACACACTCTCTCAGACACACTCTCTCAGACACACTCTTACTCTCTCAGACAATCTCTCTCACTCTCTCAGACACACTCTCTCAGACACACTCTCAGACACACTCTCAGACACACTCTCAGACACACTCTCAGACACACTCTCACTCACTCTCTGACACACTCTCACTCACTCACTCTCTCAGACACTCTCTCTTACTCACTCACACACACTCACTCTCTCAGACACACTCTCACTCACTCTCTCAGACACACTCTCAGGCACATTCTCTCACACACACTCTCTCACTCACTCATTCTCTCAGACACACTCTCACTCACTCTCAAACTCTCTCAGACACACACTCTCTCAAACACACTCTCTCAGACACACTCTCACTCTCTCAGACACTCTCTCTCTCTCTATCTCTCTCTCTCAGACACACACTCTCTCTCAGACACACTCTCTCTCACTCTCTCAGACACACTCTCTCTCTCTCAGACACACTCTCTCTCTCTCAAACTCTCTCAAACACACTCTCTCAGACACACACTCTCTCAGACACACACTCTCTCAGACACACACTGTCTCAGACACACACTCTCTCAGACACACTCTCTCTCACTCTCTCAGACACACTCTCTCAGACACACTCTCTCAGACACACTCTCAGACACACTCTCTCTGTGTCTCAGACGCACTCTCACTCACTCTCTGACACACACTCACTCTCTCTCACTCACTCACTCACTCACTCACACACACTCACTCTCTCAGACACACTCTCACTCACTCTCTCTCTCAGACACTCTCACTCACACACACTCACTCTCTCAAACACACTCTCACTCACTCTCTCAGACACACTCTCAGGCACATTCTCTCACACACACTCTCACTCACTCACTCTCTCAGACACACTCTCTCTCAGACACACTCTCTCTCACTCTCTCAGACACACTCTCTCAGACACACTCTCAGACACACTCTCTCTGTGTCTCAGACACACTCTCACTCACTCCCTGAAACACTCTCTCTCACTCTCTGACACACTCTCTCACTCTCTCAGACACACTCTCTCTCACTCTCTCAGACACACTCTCAGACACACTCTCAGACACACTCTCTCTGTGTCTCAGACACACTCTCACTCACTCTCTGACACACTCTCTCTCACTCTCTCAGACACACTCTCTCTCACTCTCTCAGACACACTCTCTCTCACTCAGACACACTCAGACACACTCACTCACTCTCTCAGACACACTCTCACTCACTCTCAAACTCTCTCAGACACACACTCTCTCAAACACACTCTCTCAGACACACTCTCACTCTCTCAGACACACTCTCTCTCTCTCTCTCAGACACACACTCTCTCTCAGACACACTCTCTCTCACTCTCTCAGACACACTCTCTCTCTCAGACACATTCTCTCTCTCAAACTCTCTCAAACACACTCTCTCAGACACACACTCTCTCAGACACACTCTCTCTCAGACACACACTGTCTCAGACACACACTCTCTCAGACACACTCTCTCTCACTCTCTCAGACACACTCTCTCACACACACTCTCTCAGACACACTCTCAGACACACTCTCTCTGTGTCTCAGACGCACTCTCACTCACTCTCTGACACACACTCACTCTCTCTCACTCACTCACACACACTCACTCTCTCAGACACACTCTCACTCACTCTCTCTCAGACACTCTCACTCACACACACTCACTCTCTCAGACACACTCTCACTCACTCTCTCAGACACACTCTCAGGCACATTCTCTCACACACACTCTCACTCACTCTCTCAGACACACTCTCTCTCAGACACACTCTCTCTCACTCTCTCAGACACACTCTCTCAGACACACTCTCAGACACACTCTCTCTGTGTCTCAGACACACTCTCACTCACTCCCTGAAACACTCTCTCTCACTCTCTGACACACTCTCTCACTCTCTCAGACACACTCTCTCTCACTCTCTCAGACACACTCTCAGACACACTCTCAGACACACTCTCTCTGTGTCTCAGACACACTCTCACTCACTCTCTGACACACTCTCTCTCACTCTCTCAGACACACTCTCTCTCACTCTCTCAGACACACTCTCTCTCACTCAGACACACTCAGACACACTCACTCACTCTCTCAGACACACTCTCACTCACTCTCAAACTCTCTCAGACACACACTCTCTCAAACACACTCTCTCAGACACACTCTCACTCTCTCAGACACACTCTCTCTCTCTCTCTCAGACACACACTCTCTCTCAGACACACTCTCTCTCACTCTCTCAGACACACTCTCTCTCTCTCAGACACATTCTCTCTCTCAAACTCTCTCAAACACACTCTCTCAGACACACACTCTCTCAGACACACTCTCTCTCAGACACACACTGTCTCAGACACACACTCTCTCAGACACACTCTCTCTCACTCTCTCAGACACACTCTCTCACACACACTCTCTCAGACACACTCTCAGACACACTCTCTCTGTGTCTCAGACGCACTCTCACTCACTCTCTGACACACACTCACGCTCTCTCACTCACTCACACACACTCACTCTCTCAGACACACTCTCACTCACTCTCTCTCAGACACTCTCACTCACACACACTCACTCTCTCAGACACACTCTCACTCACTCTCTCAGACACACTCTCAGGCACATTCTCTCACACACACTCTCACTCACTCTCTCAGACACACTCTCTCTCAGACACACTCTCTCTCACTCTCTCAGACACACTCTCTCAGACACACTCTCAGACACACTCTCTCTGTGTCTCAGACACACTCTCACTCACTCACTGAAACACTCTCTCTCACTCTCTGACACACTCTCTCACTCTCTCAGACACACTCTCTCTCACTCTCTCAGACACACTCTCAGACACACTCTCAGACACACTCTCTCTGTGTCTCAGACACACTCTCACTCACTCTCTGACACACTCTCTCTCACTCTTTCAGACACACTCTCTCTCACTCTCTCAGACACACTCTCTCTCACTCAGACACACTCAGACACACTCACTCACTCTCTCAGACACACTCTCACTCACTCTCTCAGACACTCTCACTCACTCTCTCAGACACACTCTCTCTCACTCTCTCAGACACACTCTCTCTCACTCAGACACACTCAGACACTCTCACTCACTTGCTCAGACACACACTCTCTCAGACACACACTCTCTCAGACACACACTCTCTCAGACACACACTCTCTCAGACACACTCTCTCTGTGTTTCAGACACACTCTCACTTACTCTCTGACACACTCTCTCTCACTCTCTCAGACACACTGTCTCTCACTCTCTCAGACACACTCTCTCTCACTCAGACACACTCAGACACTCTCACTCACTCACTCAGACACACACTCTCTCAGACACACACTCTCTCAGACACACACTCTCTCAGACACACTCTCAGACACACTCTCAGACACACTCTCTCTGTGTCTCAGACGCACTCTCACTCACTCTCTGACACACTCTCACTCGCTCACTCTCTCTCTCACTCACTCACACACTCACTCTCTCAGACACACTCTCTGTCTCAGACTCTCTCTCTCACTCACTCACACACTCACTCACTCTCTGACACACTCTCACTCACTCTCTCAGACACACTCTCTCTCAGACACACTCTCAGACACACTCTCAGACACACTCTCTTTGTGTCTCAGATGCACTCTCACTCACTCTCTGACACACTCTCTCTCACTCTCTGACACACTCTCTCTCACTCTCTCAGACACACTCTCTCTCTCTCAGACACACTCTCCCTCTCAAACTCTCTCAAACACACTCTCTCAGACACACACTCTCTCAGACACACACTCTCTCAGACACACACTGTCTCAGACACACACTCTCTCAGACACACTCTCTCTCACTCTCTCAGACACACTCTCTCAGACACACTCTCTCA
>NC_134485.1:145239254-145334254 GCF_040206685.1 Ascaphus truei | reverse complement strand
CCGGCATTTGTCAGGAATCGGCGTTCTCCACGCTCCCCACACAGAGCACTCCCTCCCCGCAGGAAGCCCCTGGACACACAAAACAGTCCTGCCTTACCGGCCTCCATGGCTCCCCGCCCCTGCCGCCGTCGCGGGATCACTCCCCTCGGCGATTCCTCTGCTCAGCGCCGGGCGCGCCCACGCCCTCCTGCACGCACACCTGCACCATCCACTGGCTCAGTTCACGCGCGTACACGAGTTACGGAGCACGCTCAGTCTGCACACTCTTCTTCCCGTCCCCCGGACCTCAGGCTCCGCCCCCGCACACTGCACGGGCATACTCAGGTTACCAACAAGTCTCACCTGGCCTGTTATGCCTGCACCAATCTGCAGTGTCTCCCTGTACCTCTTCCTGTCCCTCCTCCTTTCCTGATTGGACCTTCCTGCTTTATCTAGCTCATCTCTGCTCTCAGTCTTTGCTCGACATAGTCTTTGTATGGAAGTACTTCTGGATTCTCTCAGTGCTTTCACAGGTTCTGACGCAGCTCGTACGACTACCCCCTCTGGCTCTCGATCTCGGCACTCCTTGGACAACGCTCACTCTGGTAACCCCTTGAACACGGCTTGGACTACGACCTATCTCCACTCTCCACTCCCTGACTTCGGCAAGGCATCATTCTCTCTCTATCTGTACAACCGGTACCGGCAAGTATTGTCTACCTTACTACACCTGGCCTGGCAACGCTTCATACCACACTCCGGACACGCTCCCTTTGCTGCGGGTGCGTGTATTACCACTTCCCTCTTCAGCTCAGGGGACGGGTCTGGTCTGCGGGCAGCACCGGAGTAACATTATGTCGAGCCCACAAGACGCAGACCAGACCAAACTTCAACAGTTTCTCTCCAATCTGCTTCAGCAAAACCAGGCCATGGCGGATCAAATTGTGGCACTTACACGCCAGGTCGCAGTACTCTCAGACAGGTTACCAACCGCGACCCCGCCAGATGTAAGACCCCACTCCGCAAGCGCAGTTAGCAGCTCAGATGTAAGGATTCCTCCCCCCAAGCCTTATGCAGGTGAACCACAAGATTGCAGGGGTTTCCTAAACCAGTGTGAGGTGCAGTTTGAAATGGCCCCCCATCTCTACAATACTGATCGCAAGAAGGTAGCCTACATTTATAACCTCCTCACTGGCAGCGCTCTGGCTTGGGCTTCCCCAGTTTGGGATCGACGTTCTGACCTTACCAAAGATTACCCGGCATTTAAAGCCGAGTTTCAACAAGTATTCGATTCTCCCGCTCGTCGGGAGATGGCATCTGTTTCTCTCCTCCAGATCACTCAGGGACGACGAATGGTGACGCAGTATGCTGTGGAATTCCGGACTCTAGCAGCCGAGACTAACTGGGGACAAGAGGCTCTCGTCTCCGTATTCTGGCAAGGCCTGGCAGATCCCATCAAGGATGAACTCTCTCGCCAATCCAGGCCGGATCAATTGGAGGTCCTCATTGATTTGGCTGTCCGAGTGGATCAACGTATCCAGGTACGCCGCTCAGAGCGTCAGCGCACTCGCGTCCATAACTTTCAAGTTCCGTTCTCCAGTACTCCCAGCAACACTCCTGCTTCCCCAAGTGCTACCATTCCTCTTCGTCCTGCACTGGAGTTGCCAGAGCCAATGCAATTGGGGGTACAACGCATCCGCACACCGATACGGCAGTTCCGCCACGCTGGGGGATTGTGTTTCTACTGCGGATCCATGGAACATCTGGTTCGGGAGTGTCCACTGCGTCCGAGAAACGGGAACACCCAGTGAGTACAGAGGGGCTCTCTCTGGGTGTAATGTCTTCACGTCCCCTTTCTAAAGGTGAACTCCTTAAGAAACTTACATTTCCAGTCTCCCTTTCAGGCGATAAGTTCAAGACTTCTACCGCCGCTTTCATTGACTCAGGAGCAGGAGGAAACTTCGTGGATCTTGAATTCGCCATGTTAAACCGCATACCACACGTGAGAAAGAAGGTTCCCATCGCACTCGTCGGTATCGATGGACGTCCTCTTACCCCGGCCCACATCTCCTTAGAGACGGCTCCCTTGCTTCTGTCCTCACATCTGCACTAGGAGATCTTAGTTCTCGATGCCATTCACGCTCCTGGGATACCCATCACCCTTGGTCTTCCTTGGCTACAGTTTAACAATCCTCTCATTGACTGGACTTCCTCTGCTCCCATTTCCTGGAGGCCGAGGTCAGGCGAGACTCATCAACTGCTGGCCAATACCTCTGTTCCCGAAGTTATTCTACCTTCCGTTTACCATCAATTCCGGGACGTTTTCAATAAGATCCAGTCAGACCTCTTGCCGCCACACAGGACTTACGATTGTCCGATCGATCTAGTTCCAGGTTACTCCCTACCCAAGTCCAAGACCTACCCCTTGTCGTTACCAGAATCTCACGCTATGGATGAATATATCCAGGAGAATCTCAAGAAAGGCTTTATTCGTCACTCCAATTCCCCAACAGGGGCTGGGTTTTTTTCGTCAAGAAAAAGGATGGGTCGTTGAGGCCTTGCATCGACTACAGGGGTTTAAACCACATAACTATTAAAAATCGTTACCCCCTTCCCCTTATTACCGAACTGTTCGATAAATTACAGGGGCCAAGATTTTTTCCAAGTTGGATCTACGTGGTGCCTATAACCTGGTGCGCATCAGGAAGGGGGATGAATGGAAGACGGCCTTAAACACGCGTAGTGGACGCTACGAATATCTGGTAATGCCTTTCGGCTTATGTAATGCTCCCGCTGTCTTCGAGGATTTCATCAACGACGTCTTTCGTAAGGTACTCAATATTTTTGTTATTGTATACTTGGATGATATTCTGATTTTTTCCAAAGATCTCCAGGACCATATACGCCACACCTCCTATGTCCTTTCCCGTCTCCGTGAACACCATTAGTACGCCAAACTGGAGAAGTGCACCTTTCATCAGACCTCTACTCCGTTCCTGGGGTACATCATTTCCGATGAGGGGTTTATGATGGACTCCGGTAAACTTCAAGCAGTCACTGAATGGCCAAGACCAAACTCTCTCAAGGCCATACAACGTTTTTTAGGGTTCGCTAATTATTATCGTAAGTTTATACGGAGTTTTTCCACCATTGTGGCACCCCTTACTGCGCTCACCAAAAAAGGAGCTGATCCTTCTGCTTGGTCATCCGAGGCCATCTCCGCCTTCGAGACACTCAAGGAAGCCTTTATATCCGCACCTATTCTCCGTCATCCCAACATTGAACTTCCCTTCGTCCTGGAGGTCGACGCTTCTGATTGCGGCGCTGGTGCCGTTCTTTCCCAGAGACCCACGCCCCAAGATAAGTTACATCCCTGCGCATATTTTTCCAAGAAATTCTCGTCTGCCGAGAGAAACTATGACGTGGGTAACAGGGAACTTCTGGCCGTGAAGATGGCTCTTCAAGAGTGGAGACACCTGCTGGAGGGGTCGAAAGAGCCGTTTACTATTCTCACAGACCACAAAAACCTTCTTTACATAGAGAACGCTCGACGCCTTGGTCCACGACAGGCTCGTTGGGCTCTTTTTTTTTTCTCGATTCTATTTTCACCTTTCCTATATCCCCGGGACCAAGAACGTAAAGGCAGATGCACTCTCCCGAATACATTCTTCTGAAGAGAGGCCAGAGGAATCTTTGGAGACTATCCTTCCAAAGGAGAGGATTCTCGCCACGTCTTCTTTCAAGAATCTTGACAAGATTTTGCACTCCCAGAGACGCATTCCTAAGGACTTGGTCGTTCCCGACAACAAACTCTTTGTACCTTCCAAATTTGTTCCAGAGGTCCTGTCTTGGGGTCACTCCTCTAAATCTGCAGGTCATCCAGGTTTTAAGAAGACTACTGATCTCATTCGTCGGAATTTCTGGTGGCCAAGGATGTCTCAAGATATTCTGGAGTTTACCCGCGCCTGCCCCACGTGCGCTCAAAGCAAGACTCTCCGTCAAAAGCCTCAGGGTTTTTTGTTACCCCTTCCAGTTCCCGACCGCCCCTGGTCCCACATTTCGATGGACTTCATCGTGGAGTTGCCCAAGTCCAGAGGAATGAACACTATCTTGGTGGTCGTGGACAGGTTCTCGAAGATGTCCCATTTCATTCCACTTAAAGGATTACCCACCTCCCCCGCCCTTGCTGATATCTTTACGGAGCAGATTTTCCGGATTCATGGGATCCCTTCGTCCATTGTTTCTGACAGAGGTTCTCAGTTCGTATCCAAATTTTGGAGAGCTTTCACGAAGAGATTGGGCATCTCTTCTTCTTTCTCTTCCGCCTATCATCCTCAGTCCAATGGACAAACGGAGAGAATCAATCAATCCCTGGAGAAGTACCTGAGATGTTTCATATCCGATTTCCAGGATGATTGGGCTCAACTCCTCTCTTGGGCAGAGTATGCCGTCAATTCTGCCAAAAACAAGTCCACCCGGGAGTCGCCCTTCTTTATAAATTATGGGTTCAACCCTCCCTGTCTTCCCATCCCCAACATCCCTTCTGGAGTACCAGCCGTAGATGAACGCATTTCTTCCCTCCAAACCGCATGGTCCAGGATTCAGTCTACCCTTCTCAACTCCTCCCGCAGATCAAAACTACAGGCCGATCGTCGTCGTCGATCGGCGCCCAGTTACAAACCAGGGGATTTGGTATGGCTCTCCTCTAAGAATATCCACCTCAAGGTACCATCTCCTAAACTGGCACCTAAGTTCCTGGGTCCCTTCCCTATTTGTGAACAAATCAATCCCGTGGCATTCCGGCTCCAACTACCACCCAGTATGAAGATTCCCAATGTCTTTCATGTGTCCCTCTTAAAACCATTTATCTCCAGTCACTTCTTTCCGGATCAGACTCGTAAACCAGATCCCATTACTGTACAAAATAACGAGGAATACGAAGTTCACTCCCTTTTGGATTCTCGCCTATCCAGGGGTCAGCTCCAGTTCTTGGTGCAGTGGAAGGGCTTTGGCCCTGAAGAGAGATCCTGGGTATCCTCAAAGGACATTCATGCCCCGGCCCTTCTTAAGTCCTTCAGGAAAAAGTTTCCAGAGAAACCGTTCTTGGACCGTCCTGAGGCCGTTCCTGAAGAGGGGGGTACTGTCAGGAATCGGCGTTCTCCACGCTCCCCACACAGAGCACTCCCTCCCCGCAGGAAGCCCCTGGACACACAAAACAATCCTGCCTTACCGGCCTCCACGGCTCCCCGCCCCTGCCGCGGGATCACTCCCCTCGGCGATTCCTCTGCTCAGCGCCGGGCGTGCCCACACCCTCCTGCACGCACACCTGCACCATCCACTGGCTCAGTTCACGCGCGTACACGAGTTACGGAGGACGCTCAGTCTGCACACTCTTCTTCCCGTCCCCCGGACCTCAGGCTCCGCCCCCGCACACTGCATGGGCATACTCAGGTTACCAACAAGTCTCACCTGGCCTGTTATGCCTGCACCAATCTGCAGTGTCTCCCTGTACCTCTTCCTGTCCCGCCTCCGTTCCTGATTGGACCTTCCTGCTTTATCTAGCTCCTCTCTGCTCTCAGTCTTTGCTCGACATAGTCTCTGTATGGAAGTACTTCTGGATTCTCTCAGTGTTTTCACAGGTTCTGACGCAGCTCGTACGACTACCCCCTCTGGCTCTCGATCTCGGCACTCCTTGAACAACGCTCACTCTGGTAACCCCTTGAACACGGCTTGGACTACGACCTATCTCCACTCTCCACTCCCTGACTTCGGCAAGGCATCATTCTCTCTATCTCTACAACCGGTACCGGCAAGTATTGTCTACCTTACTACACCTGGCCTGGAAACGCTTCATACCACACTCCGGACACGCTCCCTTTGCTACGGGTGCGTGTATTACCACTTCCCCCTTCAGCTCAGGGGACGGGTGTGGTCTGCGGGCAGCACCGGCGTAACAGCATTAAGGATGGATGGTGTGGAGGGATAATCAGAGGGATGGTGGGGAGGGATAATCGGAGGGATGGTGGGGAGGGATAATCGGAGGGATGGTGGGGAGGGATAATCGCGGCGCCCCTCTAGGCAAGCCACGGCGCACAGATTGGAAACCACTGATTTAGAGGACATAGAGAAGGCCCTGAAGTGGACTAAACAGATTTATTATGATAAAGGAGATAAGGCAGACTGTGTGCTGGCTATTAAACTCAGTGGGATTAGGTCAAGAACTTTGGTCCCTGCCATTAGAATGAAAGGAGGAGATGTGACATACAATCCCTCTAAGATAGCAGAGGAATTTGCTAAATTCTATATGGACCTCTATAACCTAGATAACTCAGCCCCAAATTCTAAGACCCCGTACTTGTCCCAGACAGGGGATTATATTGGAGATTGCAACCTTCCTAAACTGAAAGGAACGCAAAAATAACTCAGAGCGGTTGGCTCATTGAAGCCATCAAAGGCCCCTGGCCCAGATGGTTTCTCAAATCTGTATATTAAAAATGTTATAGGAATCTTAGGACCATGTTTACAAGATTTATTTAATGATTTTCTTAGCGGAAAATAAATCCCCCTCACAGATGACGAAAGCCAATATAGTGGTGATTCCTAAAGAGGGTAAGGACCCTTTATGTTGTGGCAGCTATAGGCCAATTTCCCTGCCTAATACGGATATGAAAATGTATAGTAAAATCCTGGCTAACAGGTTGAACCCAATACTTCCTAGGTTCATCCATCATGACCAAGTGGGTTTTGTGAGCGAACACCAGGCATCAGATAACACAAGGAAAATTATCAATGTTATGTTCACTCCCAATTAAGCGATTACTAGACCAAGACAAATTTCCCTTGCCAATTTAAATCTGGCTTTCGCCCCAAACACTCCATGGTAACTACCCTCCTAAAAGTTTGCAATGAGGTACAGTGTGGAATGGAACAGGGTCAACTTAATGGTGCAATATTCCAAGATTTTGCAAATGCTTTTGATACTGTTGATCATGTTATCTTGCTTAAACTCCAGTGCTCCGGCACTAACTCAAACCCCTTGGATATCACCTGTGGTGTCCCGCAAGGCTCTGTTCTGGGGCTTCTACTCTTCTCAGTGTTCAGCAATGATCTTCCTACATCTTATAAGGGAGCTTCAATACACATGTATGCAGATGACAACCTTATATGCACACAGGCATAGCTTCTCCTACCTTGGACACATACTTCAATCGGACCTTGAGACAAGAAAATGGAATTCCCAAAACAAACTGTTTTTAAACACTGACAAGACGAACAATGGTATTTGGGACCAAGGATACATTTTGAAAGCTTCAAATGAATGAGCTCCAGATCAAAACCAACTCTAATACCACCCTAAGTCCTGTTACTAGTTTTAAATACTTGGGCATATCGTTTGACTCCCATTTAACATTTGGGTTGCACATTGATACCCTGACATCCAAAACGTATGCCAAATTAGGTGTACTGTATAGCAGGGGTGCTAGGGGGGGGGGGGCGCGGGCAGTTGCAGAGGTCCAGCGTTCTTCCCACAAGGCATTTAAATTAAATGCCGGGGGACCACGCAAGGCCTTTGCAACCTCTACTTACCTAGGTTCAGCCGGCCTCAGGATACGTGACCATGCGGCGTCAAATGAGGCTGCACCGAGGTAAGGGGGATGGGGTGTGCTGCAATGGAGAGCAGGCAGGGGGGCGGGGGCACAGCAAGAAAAGTTTGCGCACCCCTGCTTTATAGGAACAAATCCTCCTTAAATCTGCTGGTCAGAAAGCGTATCGCACAGCAGATGCTAATGCCAATTATAGACTATGGCGACATAGTATACGGCTCAGCACCCCAAACCCACCTTAGCAAAACTTGATACCCTCTACAATTCAATATGCCATTTTGTTCTGCAATGCAACTACAAAATGCTCAAAGAACTAGTTTGGTCATCACATGAGTCTAGGCACAAAGACTTTTAGGCTGCGTCCATAGACATTACAGCCGTGCGGAGGCCCGCGGAGGCTGAGGGAAAGCGGGTGCTTTCCAATGGACTTTAAGGCGCAAAGTCCAGCTTCGCCTCGGGCCTTCAAATCTTCCAGCCAGGGCATTATTGGCCAGAAATGCCCTGTTCTTCGGGGATTAGTACTTAAATAGTTCATATGTACAGTGGCGGCCGGCCTGAGTCTACAGCGGCCGCCACCGCGGGTAATTTAAAACCCCGTTGAGACGCAGGCTTTTTTTTTTTTTTCGGCGCTGCAGGTGCTTCTATTGTTCAGCACCATTAGGTGCTGATTGGAAAAACGGCCGTGAGATGTGGCTGGCGCACGGCTAATCTCGGCGGCAAAAAGGTGGAAAAAAATGCGGTTGAGCTTTAGATTAAGCTTGGCCGCAGCAGTATATAGCCTAGCCTTCCGGCAGCTACTTCTTTTCCCTGTGCCTTTCCTCTGTCGGTTCTGTTAGTGCAGGCAGTGGAAAGGTTAATTCCTTCCTTAGGCCTGTGTGTGTATTACAGCCATGAATGATGTATCAGTATTCAAGGGTGGGCCTAGCAACTTCTGAGGATATCAATCTAAGGGGTGGATACTGGTTGGAACGCCCCATGTGTGTTCTGGGCCTATCAGTATCTGGCTCTGGCTTGCTATGAGTCAGAGTTAGAGACACTCCCCAAAGATGATACATTCTGACACCCTCCCAAATTTAGTTCAGTTCTGATCAGTTCAGTGACTCCCAGGAATGGAGTAAGAGAAGAAAAGGGAGCCTGTCCCTCCCACCCATGAGGGGATGGGAAGGGAGAGAATTAAGCCTGAGTCAGGGCTCTGACAAGGAGATTCATGAGAGGTGAAGTACAGCTATGAAGAAAGCATGTTCTATATCCTGTGTAGCTGTTAAGATGTTGCTGAAATAAAACCACCTAAAAAAGACCAGGCTGTCCTGTTTCTCCCCACACCACCGCGGAGCGCTCAGCCCTCCTGTTACCTACAGGTTTGCACCAGCACCTAGAAGTAGCAGATAAAGGCATACCCACCCTTATCTCACTTAGGGGGGGGGGGAGGTGGAACAAGGGCTACATGTACATGCTGTTTATACTAATAATGTATGACTAACCCCCACAAGAGGCTTATGTGTTATTGCATATCATTGGTGACGAAGGTATATACAGTATGTTAAGTGGCCAGATTCCTCAATAGAACTATAAATTACAGGATAATGTTTGTAGCGGACAGATTAGCACTGCTTTCTTTATATATTTTTCTCGTAATTAGGAAAGGGGCCTGATGTGATGACCATAGATGTACGGGTAACAGGGCAATGATTTGGTGTAAATATCACCCAGTAGGTTGGTTATGGAAATGTTAAGGCTTTTGGGACATTTTCTGTGCCAATTCAGCATATGCTCTTCTATGGTCAGAAATAGTCCAGAGATGGTATTGGAGTTGGGTTAAGAAGTTGAAAAACTATTGAGGGGTGCAGGCAGAAATTAAACAAATCAATGGCAAAGTTTGTGGTAGGAATAAGCCAGTTTTCAATATAAGTGTAACACAGTTCCCCCCCCCCTCTCCAATCGCAGGTAGAGTGCATGTGAGGGGAATCTATATGTATTACCAGGTGTGTGGTGCTTTACCTGTCAGGTTCACAGGAGGCCTGAAACTACGCCAGTGAGAACCAGGGGTGTATCCTCTGGAACGACCTTACATAAACAGCGCCTCCACCTGTGTAGAATTCTAAGGGTAGAATGATCCCTGACACAGGACCCACATATAATAATCACATACACCAGAGTATATATAAACAGTTTACTATAGGGGCAGATAAACACAATACAACATTCATAAACTTATGACAGTGTCCTTCTAAGACACTAATAGGCACAACTACCTGTCGGGTCGTCGGTCCTTAACCCCACACCGTGTACCCAGAGTCCCACAACTATAGGCGTGATTAATGCCTGTGTAAACCAGTATGGTGGTGCACTTGGTAACTTCACTGTACCTGCCGGATGTGTCCTCACCCGGGCACGCAGATGCTTGACTTGGAATCCTTTGCTCCAGGAGATGATCCAAGATGCCTCCGTCTCAACGGTGGGTGGCTCCCACATGGATTGATCCACCTTAAGGCCTCGGGCATGGTGCCTCGGGCCTCCTCTGCCTCGCCTACTCAAGCTGGTGCTTTTTTGCGTCCTGGCAGGCGAGGCAGTGAGCGTGCTTTGGGGGCGGGGCAGAAGTGGGACGGAGGTGGATCAGAGGCGTGGTGGGAGGCGGGGCTAGTGCCTCGCTCCCATTGGATGTTTGCGGTCATGTGACCGCTCCTCCGTTCCGATCAGCGCCGAAATTCAAACCTTCATGTCTCCTGAAAATTTCTGAGCCTCCTCACTTGTCTAGGTTCTACAGGACCCTGTCCCTATCTCAGGGGAGTCCCTGCAGCAACCACAAGCTGAGGTGAGTTGGGCTGGGGCCTAAGGGGGATGTCTGGCCTAGTGCATGAGCCACTGGCTCCATACACATACCCACCCTCCCCTGTCTGTGTCCCAGCTCCAACTAACTCGCATGGTCTGTGCACAACAATGTATCTTTCTCTAGCAGGAGAATCTTGCTAGCCCTATTGGCTGCTGTGGCATCACCTGAGCTCCAGCCTCTAGGGCTGCTGGGAGTTGTAGTTCCGCATGGGCCTCTTTAGCATTGGGACCACGTGCGCAAACTGTAATGGCCGCCGCCGCCGCTGCTAACAGCGCATGTGCGAACTGGGGGATGTCCCTGACTATTGTGTGCCTCTTCTCACTCCCTGTAATGGCTGCCGCATCGCACCTGCGCATGCGCGAGCCTATCGCCAAACGCAAGACGGCCACCGTGTCGCTTATGCAGACACAATAAATATGGAAGCGCCCTGTCACTGATGTCGCCGGGAGCGCCCGGCGACGCGTTCACCCCCGCAGCATCCCCTACTGGAGCGAAGGTGAGCGAGGGAGAAAGGGGAAACCGGAGGGCCAGAGGGGACCTGGCTACACAAGCATAAATATTTTGAAGTGTATGTGACCCGCCTTTTTAAGGAAGATGTGCACCAGTCTAAAAGCTTGGGTGTATGTTATGGTCAGCGCAAGGATGTCCAAGATGGATCTCAATATAAAAACAATAACAAATGCAAAAGAATATAATATTTTATTTCAAACAGGGGATTAGCGCCTGAACATGAATGTAATCCACACCAATTGGGGGTGACACTAAACATATGTGAAACAGATACTCACACAGCCATGTGTGAGCCACTTCCATTGATCTTCTTCTGGTTAAGCTGCAACATTACCCAACGGGCCAGTATTAATCTTTTATTTTATTGTGTATTTTGAATGATTATACTTTTTTCTGTGGTTTAACGTGTACACCTACATTCAGGGAGCGCCCCAGCTCATTTATATCATCCCCAGTCTAAAAGCACTTTTAACATGGGGTTGGTAGAGGGACTTGAGAGCGCACAGAGTATGTTGTGAGACACATGAAGGACAGTGTGTGGGGTTATATGGCGGTGACAGGGAGAAGCAGGGGGGCAGGGACCTTATCAGGTGTGAAGGGGCTGTAGGTTTTGTGGCTGCATGGGGTTGTAAAGCGAGTGCCGAGCACATGGTTAAAGCTGCAATTCAAGCTGCGGTTTAAAAAAAAATATATATATTTTTTTTACCATTCAATATGTGCATCAATACAATCTGCACACTGACAAGTGATTAGCTAAGCTGCAGATCGATCTGTTCTCCTGTAATTGATCGCTTTTCTCAGGGTTATTTAATTCAGTTCTTGCACAGTATTCTGGGCAATGTAGTTCCTGGAATGATTGACTGGACTGTAACTAGATACAATTGGTTCACTGCTAGAGAGAGGGCGGGTCTCAAAAGCCAGAGCCTATCAGAAGGGGAAGGGGCTGTCACTTTAGAAATGCTTCCTACATTAGGCCGCGTGTATAGTGGGCGTGCTTGCTGCGCCGTGCGCGCGGCACTTTTCATTGGCTGTGGTTAGCCAGCCTTTCTATAATAGGGCCGCGTGCGCGCACGGCTGTGAGCGTGGAGCCAGCCGACGGGGGGAAAACAGGGAAAAGTAAATTTTCGCGCTGCTACCGCCGCTGTAATGTATGTGTATGTATGAATATATATTTATCAACATTGCACAATAAAAATTATTTTTATTTATACAAGTCGGTTTTTTTTATTTAAAAAATATTATTTACTGTAATAAATTATTAACTCACACAATACACACAGAGCAAGTGACACACACACACACACACACACACACACACACACACACACACACACACACACACACACACACACACACACACACACACACACACACACACACACACACACACTTGTGAAAGGCGTGAATAAAAAATACAAGTTGAGGGTTAAATTGCAGAATGACAAATGAGTTTATTTGCGTGCAGGTGCAAACAGGAGACAGCTTATAAACACAAGCTCTCTGACTCACTAGTATATGGCCTACAAGACATATTTATACCCTAATACTAAAGCTCACGCCCCCTTTATGAGGCGGCTCGTACGTCATTACATATGCGTATAAGGTAAACAAATATGAATATGAGAACATTAATTTAATAACATAAAATGCATAAGAATAACAACAAATGAATTGAGTCAGCTAGAAAATCATTATGCAAACTTGTAACCTTTCCTCTACATATGTCGGGGTCTGCTAGGTTTGTGTATTTCTTGCAGGGGTACATTTGCACAGAAAACTAGTCAGGATGAGAATCCTAGCTAGAAAAAACCCCCAGAATTGCACTCTATGGGGACATGAGGTGGAACAAAATATAAACCCAAGCTAGTAGCCTAAAGTGCCAAAAAGACGCAAAACAAAAAAGTTTATTGGCATATAATAGGGAATATACACGTGGAGGTATAGGGTACAAGTGTGAAAATATTAGAATTAGGTGGTGCTAACCTGATATTCCAGAGGGTATAAAGCTCCTCTAAAGCCCACTAGGGATACCTGACATTCAGGAGAGAAGGAATCCCTGAATGTGTGTGATATGACGCATAGGAATATGTCCAGAAAGCATGTACGTATGGTATGAGGCGTGCCTCACGCAGGACACGTGCATTGTCGCAACGTGTCTACAGTGAGCATGCGCACCCGCTCAGCGCCACCCAGGTCGAGCCCCAAGGCTGCGGCCAGGCAGGGAGCGGGCGCGCTGGCGTTCATGCGCTGTGCCCTGCTCGGCCGGGCGATTCATGGCCGGCAAGGCGCGCGCTCGCCTGGAGGCGCGGGCACGACATCACGGAGCTGGTTCGCCCAATCACGTGACGCGCTTGCGAGCGGCAAATTCAAAATTGCTTGCTCTGAGCGCCGAGCGGGCGCCACCCTGGACGAAGCCTAAGGCTGGGCTCATTGGGCGAACCGCTCACGTGACTGGACCTGCGCTCCCTTGACCGCTTGAATTTAAAACATTTCTAAGACTTACGCTTCCGCACGCTTGCGTAAGCGAGCCCCTGCTAAAGCCGCTCTCATTGCGCCTGCAGGGGCTCGGTGCCGAGAAGCAGCGCGCCTCAGCACGGGTCAGCGCTTTAAGGGTTAATAAAATGCGATGACACCTGTGCGAGAGATTCTAAAGCTCAAATCTGTGAGAGACCGGAGGCCAAATAATCCCCAAGTCATGGAAATGCACTGATTCCTCATCAGTGAGCCTCGAAATCAGCGGCCCTGGCCCCACATCAGTGACACTCCCGGGAAGCCAGCGGCAGGAGACGGGAGGCGCAGCCTGGCGGCCAGAAACCCTCCGCTGCAACGCGTCAGCGTCATGCACATGTCTGGCAGCGAATGGGTTACGGGGGCAGGCTGAGCCCGGACGTCATTGTCCCATGATGCACCGGGCTGGATACATTTAAAAAAGGCGCCGCGTTGTTATCGCTGTTGGTCCTGTCTGTCCGCTGCTCCGAGCCCCCGGGGGCTGTTGCTGTGGTTTAGGTCAGTAGGGTTCTTTCGCTTATTTTTGTGGCGCCGGTGCGTGTGGGAGGTGTCTGTCTGTGTGCGTGCGTGGGGGGTGATAGCTGAAGCTGTGTGTGGCTGTGTGGCTGTGTGGCTGTGTGTGGGGGATGGGGGGGGGTAAGAGGAGAGAAGCTGCCTGTGTGTGTGGGGGGGTAAGAGGAGAGAAGCTGCCTGTGTGTGTGGGGGGGTAAGAGGAGAGAAGCTGCCTGTGTATGTGGGGGGGGGGGGGAGAAAAGCTGCCTGTGGGGGGGGGGTAAGAGGAGAGAAGCTGCCCGTGTGTGGAGGGGGGGGAGAAAAGCTGCCTGTGGGGGGGGGGGGGGGAGAGGAGGAGAGAAGCTGCCTTCCTGTGGGGGGGGAGAGGAGGAGAGAAGCTGCCTATGTGGGGGGGGGGGGAGAGGCTGCCTGTGTGTGGGGGAGAGAGAAGCTGCCTATATGTGTGTGGGGAGGTAAGAGGAGAGAAGCTGCCTGTGTGTGTGGGGGGGTGGGGGAGAGAAGCTGCCTGTGTATGTGGGGGGGGGGGAGAAAATCTGCCTGTGGGGGGGGGGAGTAAGAGGAGAGAAGCTGCCCATGTGTGGAGGGGGGGGGAGAAAAGCTGCCTGTGGGGGGGGGGGGGAGAGGAGGAGAGAAGCTGCCTTCCTGTGGGGGGGGGGGGGAGAGAGGAGGAGAGAAGCTGCCTATGTGGGGGGGGGGGGAGAGAGGCTGCCTGTGTGTGTGTGGGGGAGAGAGAAGCTTCCTATGTGTGTGTGTGTGGAGGGCGGGGCGGGGGGGGGGCGAGAGAAGCTGTGTATGGGAGGGGGGAGAGAGAAGCTGCGTGTGTGGGGGGGGGGGAAGAGGCTGTGTGTGGGGGGGGGGGAGAGAAGCTGCCTGCGTGTGTGGGGGGGGGGGGGGGAGAGAGAGGCTGTGTGTGTGTGGGGGGGGGGGGGGAGGGGAGAGAGAGAAGCTGCCTGTGTGTGTGGGGAGGAGGGGAAAGTTGAGAGAGAAGCTGTCTGTGTGTGTGGGGGAGGGGAGAGAGAAGCTGTCTGTGTGGGGGGGGAGAGAGAAGCTGTCTGTGTGGGGGGGAGAGAGACGCTGTCTGTGTGTGTGGGGGGGGGGGAGAGAAGCTGCGTGTGTGTGGGGGGGGGATGGAAGAGAAGGTGTGTGTGTGTGTGTGTGTGTGTGTGTGTGTGTGTGTGTGTGTGTGTGTGTGTGTGTGTGTGTGTGTGTGTGTGATGGAAGAGAAGCGGTGTGTGTGTGATGGAAGAGAAGCTGTGTGTGTGTTTGTGTGTGTGTGTGTGATGGAAGAGAAGGTGTGTGTGTGTGTGTGTGATGGAAGAGAAGCTGTGTGTGTGTGTGTGTGTGTGTGTGTGTGTGTGTGTGTGTGTGTGTGTGTGTGTGTGTGTGTGTGTGATGGAAGAGAAGCTGTGTGTGTGTGTGATGGAAGAGAAGCGGTGTGTGTGTGATGGAAGTGAAGCGGTGTGTGTGTGATGGAAGTGAAGCGGTGTGTGTGTGATGGAAGAGAAGCTGTGTGTGTGTGATGGAAGAGAAGGTGTGTGTGTGTGTGTGTGTGATGGAAGAGAAGCTGTGTGTGTGTGTGTGTGTGTGTGTGTGATGGAAGAGAAGCTGTGTGTGTTGAGAGAAGCTGCCTGGGGGGGGGAAGGGGGAGAGAGGTAGGTGTGTGTGTGTGTGTATAGAAGCTGCCTGTGTGTGAGGGGGGAGAGAAGCTGCCTGTGGGGGAGTGGGGGGAGAGAAGTTGCCTGTGGGGGGGGGGGGGGGGGGAGGGGGAGAGAAGCTGCCCAAAAGCCCAGTGTGGGGTTCAGTACATCTGTCACCAGGGATAAGGTGAAGAGTTACAGGTGTTTTAAGTTAAAATGTAGAATGTCAGCTCTTCGGCCCGGGCATTTTGTATGCATTACTGTGACTGTGTGAAAAATACCCCCAACCTACACGGGGCATAAGGGGTTAATGTTTATCCCCATACTCCAGTCAGGTAAAACACTGAGCAGGTTTGTTTTATTAAAATAAGATTAAAACCACATGAAAGCCAGTAGCTCATTTTAGTTAGACGCATCCTAGAAAGATGATATTTGGTGTGGGCATTACTGAGGTACGAACACATAGAGGGGTTATGTTTTTGAGCATTAAAGTTCACCCCCAGTATTAAATGAATGTCCCCTATAATTTTGGTATTTTAAAGTTATAAGAGTAAGGAAATTAACATTATAGACAGGAGGGGATTCGCCGTCATTCAGCCCAGAACAGGTGATGACACTTAGGGTGTGTAATCCTGGGCTTTGAAATGCAGGATTAAAAATAAAAAAAATCTCCTGAGCTTCAAAGAAATAGAGTGCAAGCTATTTGGTCAAAGGGGGCCTTATGGCTACTAGATCAAATGGACATTTTTGTCTATTTTTCTTCTTGCTGCCCGCGGCTGAAGCAAAAGAGATCTGGGGTCCCTGGCTTCGGCGTTTTCCTGGAGGACATCCCCCCTCCTTCCCTTTCTATTTCCCCCGGCTGATCGGGTGTCCCACGGGACTGATCGGAGCGGCGATCAGGGGATTTTAACTATTTTCCCCGTCGGGTGCACAGAGCTTCCCTAGCCTGTGTGCACCCGCATTGATGTTGCGCGCACCCCGTAAAACTAATTTTTAAAAAATTGTTGATTAGTCTTTCTAAGGCTGTGTTTATAGTACTGGCTTCGGCAACAACTCCATGTAGTCAGTAGCGGCCGGCCATAGTGGGTGCGACAGCGACGTGTGATGTCACCGCTACCAAAATCGCTGTAGTCAAAAGAATTTGAGATTTGCAAAGACAGCAACACCACGTTACTGGGAGCACCCAATCACATAGCTCCTTGCCGCCAGCAACATCTGCAACTCTTGTAGCGAGTACTATAAACGCAGCCTAAGGAAGCAAATGACTCTATTATGGGAAGAGGTTTACATTTTGACCCCCTGATTCTTTACGTTAGAATACGACCCAAGTTTGAGTACAAAGGAGCAATCAATATGTACGCAGACTACTTCAAATAGTCTTACCAGAAAGTGTAATTTCTTCCAAAATGTTCTTGGAATGAAGAGAATCGGTGGCATATAGTATTCTGTTTAAATGGTATAATGTTACGTAATCCCACTGCTGGGATTTTAGCTGATTGTGACGCTGCGGTCGCTGGAAATATTGAAATGACTTCCAGCGGTCGTGACCAAGCCGCTGCGTCGCGCTTACTATAAGCGCACGCAACGGCGTGAATGCATTTGTTTTGACGCAACGTCGCCGGCACTATAAGCGCGGCTTTACAAATAAATAACTGTGATAGCTTTCAAAAACATACAACAACCCTATCAAGTCTTGCAAACTTTTTTTTAAATGAAATAAAATAGTGCCTACAAATTCATTTAGAACATTTATTATCAATGTACGTGTCACATTTTGCTGGCTTTCTTTGCTCATTCTTTTTGAAGACCACAACTAGGGATTACTTTGTGTACTGTATATGTAAATACAAACACATACTGAATTGTAGGAAACATTAGATATATATTTTATACAGATAATTTAACGTCCTGATACCAGTAGTGTCTATGCCCATTCAACTAATCTGTATTTGCTTAATCCTTGTAGTAATTTATATATATTTTTTGTTTGTTTCTCCTTTCCCCAAATAATGGATTCATTTGATGACAGTCTTGCGCCTGCCAGACCTTCATATCTTGGCACGGATATAGATTATCAGGAAAGAGAAGCACAAGACGCTGATCTCAGAACGAACCTCCCTGAGCGGTTTTTATTGTTGGGAGGTTCTGAATCGAGCTCTAACCAGGTATTCTTGTCGGCAAAGCAGAAAAGACCTAAAAACAAAGCTGTCTGTTGCAGGGTTTGTTTACCATATCGTTACTTAAATTTATATTATGCCTGTACTGTAAACCAGTTTGTTTTTTTAGCTGGTTATATACATAGTTTGTGCATGCTGTCCATAGGCTTATCCTGGTCTTGGAAACTTGGCACTTGGTTCTCATGTATCTCAGGTTAGTGCCCCACTGCGTGTGCGTGCCTGTGTCTTAATTAAGAGGAGTATGTAATTGGGTAATTACAAAAAAACTTGAGTAATTGTAGGACAATCCGCTACTTGACAATTGTAGGATGCCTAAAAAAAAAATGCAAAATGGCTATTTTATTCCAATAAATAAGTTATACATATTAATGATCTATGTAAGCTATATTACAAAAAGGCTACAAGTTCATTGCTGTGCTGCGTTTCCTAGGTCAATAATTCAATAATGGAAAATGGCAAGGGGCACTACAATTACTGGCACTGAGAGCTAAGCCGTAAAGCACCTTACTGCCCATTGAAGTGGAGGTTTTTCAGATGGCTACGTTGTTGCATAAGGAATGAGCTTTACAGAAGGAAAATGCACTATATCTGCATGTGATCTGACATAACTCTGACATTAATTGTGTAATTCTTTCTCCATTTCTTTGAAGAAAAATGATTTGTATGGCAAAGAACCTATGCACGTTTACCTTCGTGTTCGACCCCTCACTACAACCGAGATTGAGAAAAATGAGTCCAAGGTCAGTGAAAGACGGAGAGAACCGATCTATTCTTTCCCATTTATAGAAGGTTTATTGCATTTTGCTCCTGTTTCATTAGGACTGTGTCAGTATTCAGGACTCCTGCAGTGTGTTGGTGAAGGCGCCACAGACTTCCCTGACCGGCCGACTGAGTGACAAAGCCAGAGCCCATATTGCTCAGAATTTCACTTTTACACAAGTAAGAGAACATGACTTCTTACTGGAGTCAATGAAATGTATCCTGCTAGAAGTGACCATAATATTCCTTTTTGGTGCTTGCATAATTCTTGGTTAAAGTGTGTATGAATATCTAGCGCAGCAGATGTAGGGCACAATATTTCCATTTGCCTGCTTGCCACTTTCAACTGTAAACCCCTCCCTGCTGATCAGACCTTTTTCCTGCTTCCAGTGCTGACAAACGCCACTCGTCAGAAGTGCCGCAGCAGTGCAGGGACGACTCCTCTGTTTTGTCCTCCGCAAAACAAAAACACCAGAAATTAAATCCTGTATATCAAGTATCGGATGTTAATGGAAGCCTGGCACTTCGACACTATCTCCAGTTTTTTATTTTTTTTTAAAGTGCCAGGTTTGCATAGACATTAAGCAGTACTGCAGTGGCCAAGCATGAGCTAATTTGGGGGTTCCAGCAGAGTATTTATGTAGCTTGCAGCTTCTGAGCCTGGATGGGATTGGCAGGGTTAACTTTTTAGTGGTTCCGTGCTGGAACTCAGGGAAGCAGCCTGCATAGCGGAGGGAACACTGACAAGGCAGAGAAAGCACTAACACCCCACCCTCCCTAACAGAAACATTACAATGGGAGCCACACAAAAAAACTTGCATATATATATAAAAAAAAAAGTTGTGTGTGCTGTGCACGCGCATAGTAAGTGAAACTTCTTTGTGTGTTGTCAGCAACATATAAAGTAACAATATTAGGCCCGTGCCATAGAGGGGTGGGGAGAGCGGAGGCGCGCTGAGGCTCGCCTGCTTCAGTCAGCGCGATTGCACAGACTTGCAGGCGCGAAGGCAGCCGGGGGGAGGTGGTTGGAGGCGGGGCAGTGACGTTGCTGGGCCAATCGCCCGCGACGCACTGATGTCAATGTCACGGCGCCGACGTCACGGCGCCGGGACGTTGACGCTGCTGTGCTGTGATTGGAGGTTTTCAGCCGACACAGGTGGTGTAGGTGGGTGGTCTGCGCTCCGTGTCCTCTTCTCATATGTCAGAGGGCGTGTGGAGGGAACGGCGCCACTGCCGGCCGCTTCTGCGCATGCGTGGCGTCCGTCAGTGGCGCCATCACTACTGCTCATGCGCAGCATAAGTCAGCGGCCGTGTGGGGGTAGCAGCGGCCGTTAAGAACGGCGCCGCCGGCTATTGCCGCGTCATGTGACAGCGGGCGTGTGGGGGGAGCAGCGGCCGTTAAGAACGGCGCCGCCGGCTATTGCCACGTCATGTGACAGCGGGCGTGTGGGGGGAGCAGCGGCTATCGTGACGTCATTTCCGTTTCACATTTTCGTCTCCATGAAGGAGTTTTGTTCCATTAAAATTGACTAGGTGCCACTAAAGAAGTTTTTCACTTCAAAAACAACCATTTAAAAATCTGTTAGAGGGAAATACAACTGTTTTTTCCAATGAAAAACCCAAAAAGCAAGACATGCAGAAGAATGCAAAATGAAAACACAACATATTGTATACATAGCCAAGCCAGATATACAGAGACACAGAGCATGTAATGGGACAAAACAGGATCCCAAAAAGAGCCAGACCTGCCCCCCACAGAGTGGGTGTTAAACTCCAGGCAGTTGTATGGCAAGTGAAAAATATGTATTTGGCTAATCGGAAATTGTGTAAAATATATTTTAATAGTTTCAAATACATTTGCTACCTGCGCGCACAGCATATTGTGTTTTTTTTCCTTTCTTATAGTTGTAAATAAATTTGTGCTCAACATGGGACAGCTTTGCAATGAATAACCTCTGAATTCTGCTCATTTACATATTTAAGACTCTCCCCGGATGGTAGTTACATTGATAGCTGCTTTTTCCTGTCGAATTAGATAGTGTCAAACTGTAATAAACTAATCACACTGCAGTGCCGTAGAACTATATTTCTGCCACCGATGCAGCAAAATGTATTTCTGGTTGTTCATCCAGAGGGGGTAAAATAAATCATAAACACTACTTATTTTAAAAAGGACAAGTGATGCTGTGTGTGTGTTTTTTTTAACTAACCTTGTGCATGTAAAAAAAATTAATCTGTCATCCTGATTTGTGTGAGTTTTGGTTTATTTTTTTAAATTAGCAGAAACCTTTGTGGTAACTCATCTTTACCATAGGTCTTTGGTCCTGAGACATCACAAACACAGTTTTTTGATGGTACTATGAAGCAACAAGTGATGGACTTTATGGAGGGTCAGAATCATCTCCTTTTCACATACGGTGTGACTAATGCGGGCAAAACATGTACATTCCAAGGTAATGTACTTTGTGTATTTGTTTGAACTATTTAATATATTCTGTTTTATTCTAACAAAATACCAAAAATATGGAAGGCATGTGCCTGCTGGTCCTATTGAATTCGTATTCATCTATATTACAACTATAACTAGGGTGATTAACCAAAGATAAAGCTGTAATGTATCTTGGATGATTAAGAATCTGAATACACAATCCTTTTCTCTGGCTGCTTTATTACCGTTTGCAACCACAAGATGTCACCCTCTCTCCAGTGATGTCCAGGTGACAGCGCCTGTTATAAAATTCACACAAAAGGACTTTTTTTCCCCCCCTCCCAAATAATAAAATTACAAATGATTTCCCAATTGTTCTTGATGGGCATTAATTCATGATATTGTGAGCATACTTCTATGGTTTCACTAGAGCTGGGGTGGCCAACTCCAAACTCAAGGGCCAAAAACTGGTCAGGTTTTCAGGATATCCCTGCTTCAGCATAGGTGGCTGTGGTTGACTGAGCCACTGATTGAACCTCGTGCTGAAGCAGGGATATCCTTAAAACCTGACCTTTTGGTGGCCCATGAGGACTGAAGTTGGTCACTCCTGCACTAGAGCTTCCAAAGGGGATATAGAAGTGAGGTCGCTGTTACTAACTAATAACAGGTAGGTAAGCAGGGACTTGGGACGATAACCCAACCGTGGAGACTAATTAACTGGGGCACGAGTCATCATTTTGAAAGCAGCAATATCCACAGAAGCCTATATGAGTTTAACGCGCTTTTTGTGCTCTTCTCCTGGCCATGCCCAGCATTCCTCCCCCCCCCCCTCCCGCCACGGGAAGTACATTCAGACTGTCCGTTATTTTTTGTTTGTTTTTTCTCTGAACGGTTCTGGCCAGATATCTTAAGACATCCAACAACATCCAATGAATGTAAAAGATGCTCTCTACCGTTTGCTGGTTTCGGACAAAATGAAGGAAGGATAATATCTTGGTTTAAAAGAGAAAATGATACCACCTTTGGCAAACTGAAGTACTGGCCTGAGTTCTACTTGATCCTGATGGAACACCAACAATGGTTACTTTCTTGGTAGAGCTTGTAGTTCACTTATTCTACGAGCTGAAGTAACTGCTACCAACAAAATCATTTTCCACATTGCGTTTGGAAGCAAGACCGGCTTGAGAGGTTCAAACTGTGCCTTTGTGTGAGCGCCTGTAGAACTAGAGGCACACCCCATGGAGGCAGTGGCACTCTAACGTGAGGTTTCATTTAGAAAATTACCTGGAAAAAAACAGAAGTCCAGTGTGGCCATGTGTTTGTCTGGTAACGTTAAGGCGGACACTTGAACTTCCAAGTAACTGGTGCCAAGACCAGGTC
The DNA here is from genome assembly GCF_040206685.1 of Ascaphus truei. NCBI lineage: Eukaryota > Metazoa > Chordata > Amphibia > Anura > Ascaphidae > Ascaphus > Ascaphus truei. Next base: position 145,311,929 of record NC_134485.1, on the reverse strand, counting down.
AGGTCCCTACTGCAAGAATTCCAATATTGATGGATTTAAGTAGTTTATATGTCTAATACTGCACCACTGATCAAAACACTGCCATATTCTGTGATGGGTTTTGGAGATGGAGGCCTTTTTTGCCTGCTTTAAGGTTTGTACAGTTTTGTTTTTTAGGCCCTTGCTGTGTAACAGTCTCCAGTCACCTTCCATGCCGATAAAGACGGGCTCTGTGGATCAGGGTGATAAATCGGTCCCTGTGATAGATGAGGCGATATTGGTAACTCCCATTGTTGGTCTTTTACCATGCTGACGAGCAAGGGGAACCATGCCCTGCGTGGCCAAAACGGAATGATCGCCACTCTCTCTCCTCTGTCTTGCCTTCTCTTACTGAGTACAACTGGTATTGGGGGTACAGGAGGGAAGATCTATGCTAGTTACAACTTCCAATCGAACGAGAGAGCATCTATGCAGGAAGCGGCTGGGTGAGCGACACTTTAACAGACGTTTTACGAGCTTCGCGTTTTCGGCTGTAGCCATCAGATCCATCTGTGGTACGCCCCCAATTTTGAGTAATGTGGCAAAATATGTCGTCTGTTAGAGACCATTCTCCTGGCAAGACTGTTCACCGACTGACTGCCCTTGTATTTCAACTTCCTGGAATATATATTGCTTCAGGGCACTGTCTCAGAGGAGGATGTGTCGCTGTTGATCGCCTCTTCCCCCCTCTACCACTTGCCCTCTTGACCCCATTCCCTCCCATCTCCTAAAACCTCTTGCTCCTACTATAATACCTACGCTCACACACATTTTTAACTCCTCCCTCTGCTCTGGAACCTTTCCATCCTCCTTCAAACATGCAACAGTCATACCATTACTCAAAAACAGCAAGCTTGACCCTACCTGTCTTTCTAACTATCGACCTGTCTCCCTCCTGCCTTTTGCCTCTAAACTCCTTGAACGTCTTGTATTCTGTCGCTTGCTCCATTTTCTCAACACCTATTCTCTCCTAGACCCTCTACAATCTGGCTTCCGCACTGCTCACTCCACGGAAACAGCCCTCACTAAAATAACTGACGACCTCCATGCTGCCAAAGACAGATGTCATTACACTCTGCTCATATTACTCGACCTCTCTGCAGTATTTGACACCGTGGACCACCCTCTTCTCCTTCACATTCTCCATACTCTTGGTATTTGGAACAAAGCTCTATCCTGGATCTCCTCTTACCTCTCCCATTGTACTTTCAGTGTCTCTTCTGCTAACACCTCCTCCTCTATTAATCTCTCTGTGGGGGTACCCCAGGGCTCTGTCCTGGGACCTCTTCTCTTTTCTCTGTACACACTCTCTCTAGGTGACCTAATAACATCTTTTGGGTTTAAATATCACCTCTATGCTGACGACACACAAATATACTTTTCAACACCCGACCTTACACCTGCTGTACAAACCAAAGTTTGTATCCCTACCTACCAATTAGACTGTAAGCTCCTCGGGGAGTGGGGGGAGAGAGGGAGGGGGGAGAGTGGGAGGAGGGGGGAGAGTGGGAGGAGGGGGGAGAGGGTGGGAGGGGGAGGGAGAGTGGACGGGAGGGGGGGGGGAGGGAGAGTGGATGGGAGGGGGGGGAAGGGAGAGTGTGGACGGGAGGGGGGGGAGGGAAAGTGTGGACGGGAGGGGGGGGGGAGAGTGTGGACGGGAGGGGGGGGAGTGTGGACGGGAGGGGGGGGGGAGTGTGGACGGGAGGGGGGGGGGAGTGTGGACGGGAGAGAGTGTGGATGGGAGGGGGGGAGGGAGAGTGTGGATGGGAGGGGGGGGAGGGGGAGTGTGGGGGGGGAGGGAGAGTGTGGACGGGAGGGGGGGAGGGAGGGAGAGTGGGGAGGGGTGGGGGGAGAGTGGGGACGGGAGTGGTGGGGACGGGAGGGAGGGAGAGTGTGGAAGGGAGGGGGGGGAGGGAGGGTGTGGACGGGAGGGGTGGGGGGAGGGAGAGTGTGGACGGGAGGGGGGGAGGGAGAGTGTGGACGGGGGGGAGAGTGTGGACGGGAGGGGGGGAGGGAGAGTGTGGACAGGAGGGGGGGAGGGAGAGTGTGGACAGGAGGGGGGGAGGGAGAGTGTGGACGGGAGGGGGGGAGGGGGAGTGGGGGGGGGAGGGAGAGTGTGGACGGGAGGGGTGGGGGGAGGGAGGGAGAGTGGGGATGGGTGGGGGGAGAGTGGGGACGGGAGGGGTGGGGGGGAGGGGTGGGGGGAGCGTGGGGACGGGAGGGGTGGGGACGGGAGGGGTGGGGACGGGAGGGGTGGGAGGAGGGAGGGAGGGAGAGTGTGGACGGGAGGGGGGGAGGGAGGGAGAGTGTGGATGGGAGGGGTGGGGGGAGAGAGATTGTGGACGGGAGGGGTGGGGGGAGGGAGAGTGTGGACGGGAGGGGGGGGGAGGGAGAGTGTGGACGGGGGGGGGAGAGTGTGGACGGGAGGGGGGGAGGGAGAGTGTGGACAGGAGGGGGGAGGGAGAGTGTGGACGGGAGGGGTGGGGGGAGGGAGGGAGAGTGGGGAGGGGTGGGGGGAGAGTGGGGACGGGAGGGGTGGGGGGGAGGGGTGGGGGGAGAGTGGGGACGGGAGGGGTGGGGACGGGAGGGGTGGGGACGGGAGGGATGGGAGGAGGGAGGGAGGGAGAGTGTGGACGGGAGGGGGGGAGGGAGGGAGAGTGTGGATGGGAGGGGTGGGGGGAGAGAGATTGTGGACGGGAGGGGTGGGGGGAGGGAGAGTGTGGACGGGAGGGGGGGGGAGGGAGAGTGTGGACGGGGGGGAGAGTGTGGACGGGAGGGGGGGAGGGAGAGTGTGGACAGGAGGGGGGAGGGAGAGTGTGGACGTGAGGGGGGAGGGAGAGTGTGGACGGGAGGGGTGGGGGGAGGGAGGGAGAGTGTGGATGTGAGGGGGGGAGGGAGAGTGTGGACGGGAGGGGGAGGGAGAGTGTGGACGAGAGGGGGAGGGAGAGTGTGGGGGGGAGGGGGAGGGAGAGTGTGGACGGGAGGGGGAGGGAGTGTGGACGGGAGGGGGGAGGGAGAGTGTGGACGGGAGGGGGGGGGGGAGAGTGTGGACGGGAGGGGGGGGGGGAAGAGTGGATGGGAGGGGGGGGGGAGAGTGGACGGGAGGGGGGGGAGAGTGGACGGGAGGGGGGGGGAGGACAGAGAGAGAGGTGTGTGTGTGTGTGTGAGGCCAATGAGAGGTGTGCGGGGGCGGGCGGGCCAAGGGACCAATGAGATTGCCGCTAGGGACAGGGAACACAGTGAAACATACATACAATGCTTTCAGAAATATAGAGTAGATGAAGCGGCATATTGAATTGTAGATGGTGGTTAGTTTGCAAAGGTTGAGTTTGGGGTGCTGTACCAAATATTATGTTCCCATAGTCTATACTTGGTATTAGCGTCTGCTTTCGCGATGCGCTTTCGAACCAGAAGACTATGGCTGCGGCCCTGCTGGCGCTGATCGCGCTGATCGCGCTCATGCTTGAGTGGTGACATCACCAACTCTACAAGCATGAGCGCGGATGTCCTGTGAATTTTGTGCGTGCGGGGGGGTAACGGGGGGGGGGAAGGGTTGCATGGGGGTCCTATTGAGCGCACTTCGAACACTTTTTTTTTTGACTTGCCAAGCATGGGAGAGCGTTGTCCGCGCGCGCCGTGTGAGTGGTGACGTGAGAATTTACTTTGCATAAAGTGAACTCGGCAAGCGCCGCCTGCTCAGCACTAGCGGGGGACACAGCCAAAGTCTGAGGCCCCACTGCACGAGCCTGCACGTTCGCCTTGCGACCTGGCAGCGCGCGTAGAGTGCTGTAATGCGTTTTGAGGCGCGGGGACGTGGACAAAACGGGCTGTGGGCGCGGCCAAGATGAGGGGGTGGGGCCATGACGCCGGCCAAACTTGGAAAAAAAACCCCACACACAGCGCGCTCACACAGAACACACACAGCGCTCTCACACAGAACACACACAGCGCGCTCACACAGAACACACACAGCGCGCTCACACAGAACACACACAGCGCGGCATACTTCTCCCGCTCCCCCGCCACTCTGATTTGGCTCCCTGCCACACCACGTGACGCGTCACCACTCGGGATCACAAACTGGCTGTAGTCCCTGCCGTCTGACTCGTCACGGAGGGACCGGGGACAGCCAGGGAGCAGGTAAAGGACTGGTGAGAGGCGCATGTGCCGCTGGCTGCACTGGGGACCTACCCTTAGGGATGATTTGTTCCTCTAAAGTACACCTAATTTGGCTTAGATTTTGGATGTCAGGGTACCAATGTGAAACCCAAATGTTAAATGCGAGTCAAACCATGTGCCCAGATATTTAAAACTAGTAACTGGGGAAAGGATGGTGTTTAGAGCTGGTTCTGATTGGAAGCACTCAATTTAGCCTTGATCCCAAATACCATTGTCAGTCTTGTCGGCTGCCATTGGGAGCGTGCAGACTAATTCTCTCACGGGAATTGTGGATTACCGTTGCATTCGAACATATCAAAGTGCCTTTCACTTCCTTTCAGTTTTAGTATCGTGAACATTTTCCCCCCCCTCTGCCATAGCAATATGACGTCCCATGGTGACACATCTCGAGAAGTAGTCTGAAGCAAGGTAAGTGAAGTTTACAGAGGCCTTCGCTGCTTCCATGGCACTTAAATTAAGTGCCTTCGGGACGCGTGCAGGGCCTCTGTAAACCCCCGCAGATAATATTGCGCTCTTCAGTTTGAGCACCCCAGATCTAAACCATTCTTTAAGGGTATGGTTGTCCCTTTTTCTGTGGCCTTAACAAATGCATATACACACTTGCTTTCTTCCACAGATCTCCAATGGATACAAGTTTCTGATGCAAAAGAAGCATGCAGAATTTTAGCTTTAGGAAAAAAGTTTCAAAGTACTGCGTGCACTAAGCTGAATAGTTTGTCCAGTAGGAGGTAAGCATGCGTTAATAACTGTATGCGTTAATAACTGTATTGCTTACTATGCAAGTTTAAAACCTTTTTTGCTTTTTGTGTTATTCTACGCCTGATTGAAGAATACTCATAATGAATCTAATGCTTAATCTGTGTTTTATCCATTTCAATCTATTAAAATGCTGAAAGTTACTTAATGAGTCTGATGGGCAAAGAATACTTTTTTATCTTTGCAGTTGAAATTGAGGAAAATGAGGGTCAATTGTTGTGTAAAATACATTAACAAATTGCTATCTTTCAGTCACAGCATATTTACGGTTCGGCTATTAAAAATTAAAGATGCAAATAATCCGCAAGTGATAAAAGTCAGTGAGAAAGTGTGAATTATTTTTCTAGTTAATGCAAATTCTCATTAACGAATGCGAAAAAAGTAATAAAATTTTGTAAATTTTTTTTTTAAGACTCTCGCTGTGTGATTTGGCCGGATCTGAAAGATGCACGAAGACACAGAATGTTGGAGAAAGATTAAGGGGCTTATGCAGAGACGATCGCAATAGAAGGAAATATTGGCAACAAAATGGCCACAAATTTGCCATAATTTATGGGCGAATGCAGAGACCTGCGTTAGCTCGTTAACCAGAGGGATATTCAGAATGTTGGCGAGTTCAGACGTGCGAGATTCTCGCCATACCACGGCGCGATGTATACCCAACTTCTAACAGTCCTGCAGTGACGTCTCAGCAGGTCCGCTCTGCTCTCGCGAGAGCGGGAGTGTTTGAGTGACACTTTTTCAAGTACCTCACTCAGCAAGCGGGAAATCTGAATTTGCGCGGGCTGCTTAAGTGTTGAGACACAGAAGAATAGTCCGTTCACCTCACCGGTTAATCCAGTCAAAAACTGAAACTGTTTGCCTGTGTTGTGTCAAATTTATATCAATAACTGAATGTTGTCCTCTGTATACATGTGTTAACCCGTAACATTGTAAAGTGTTTGTTTTGCTGTCACTGTCAGTAGCAGCGTCTCCCTGTACAAAACGTTACATACCCTGCTTCAACGTTTATGTTTGTTTTTCCAGTGTTTAGGCTACATATTGTAGTATTTGGCCGTTCCATTTGTTTACTGTTACATTGTTTCCTTTTATAATTTTGTTTGCGTTGTGTGTCACTTTTGTGTGTTCATTGTCAACAGCGCGCTTAACCCACTGAAGTTTATAAACATGGCTGACGATGAGGGGGTTAATTCTGTCGCTGTTTCAGTTGGTGCACAGAGTTTTACTGTTCCTCCTTTACTTGGCGGACCGTCATCCTCCTTTGCAGGCAATGCGCCTGCAAACGTTGGTGGTGTGAGGGGTGCCGGTGTGAGCGTGCGGGGTTCTGGTGTGCGTGTGAGGGGTGGTGGTGTGCGTGTGAGGGGTGCTGGTGTGTGTGTGAGGGGTGCTGGTGTGCGTGTGAGGGGTGCTGGTGTGCGTGTGAGGGGTGCTGGTGTGCGTGTGAGGGGTGCTGGTGTGCGTGTGAGGGGTGCTGGTGTGCGTGTGAGGGGTGCTGGTGTGCGTGTGAGGGGTGCTGGTGTGCGTGTGAGGGGTGCTGGTGTGAGGGGTGCTGCTGTGGGTGTGAGTGGTGCTGCTGTGGGTGTGAGTGGTGCTGCTGTGGGTGTGAGTGGTGCTGCTGTGGGTGTGAGGGGTGCTGGTGTGGGTGTGAGGGGTGCTGGTGTGGGTGTGAGGGGTGCTGGTGTGGGTGTGAGGGGTTATGATGTGGGTGTGAGTGGTGCTGCTGTGGGTGTGAGGGGTGCTGCTCTGGGTGTGAGGGGTGCTGGTGTGGGTGTGAGGGGTGCTGCAGTGGGTGGGAGGGGTGCTGGTGTGGGGGTTGTTGGTCAGCGACAGAGGGCCGCTGCCCGTGTGCGTGCTGGAGATGTTTGTGGTAGTGGTGCTAGCTTCACAAGTGGCGCAGTAATGGCCGCTTCTCGTGGGAATTTGAGGCATCCAGGGATGGGTACGCCGCGCATACAAGTCAATAGCTCGTCTTTGGGGACAATCTGTGGCATGAACGAAGTACAGTCCATTGTGTGTCCGTCCCAGAGTGAGAATACTTCGTGGGTGTCAAGTGACCATTACATGCATTCCCTTCCTCTTGAGGAAGGAGAGTGCAGTACAGGGGACCATACTGCACAAATAAAAAAAAGAAATTTAAAATTTAATGATCAAGAGAATCATGTTCTTGTGAGCGGTGTGCTCCAACACTATGATCGAATTTTTGGCAACCTATCAGGTACAACATAATATAGAATGTAATCCTATGAAATGTGTGTGAAAATGATGATGTGTGGCTGTGGTCATATTGCATGGTGTGCATACTGTCACATCGGTGACATAAAACATAGCAGTTGAAACATTGTATCGCATATAACGCAATTAAAGTACTCCAGCTATCACTAAAATCATTAGCCTCTGCAATAGTTCCGTACGTACAATGTTATGTATACAAGTAGGCTTGCGGCCTACATCTCTACTGTATTAATGTATGTGAAGTGTCGCTGATGTTGACATCACTGGCATGTATTGTTGTTCACAACGTCTGACATAATGTGTGTGACAGTTATTTGTATACAGGTGATGCATACCAAAAAAAGGAAACATGTGAGAAAGTCAAAGCTAAACATGCACAGGTACATGGAATGTAATGAAAGTCAATAAAATTGCAAGTGCTGTAATGGGAACTATTTATTGTCTCCTGCGCAACTGTAGCTAAAACATCCGCCGTTACAAAGAGAATCTGTTGGGAGGAAATACGTCTGCATGTGGACGCCAACAGAGAACCCACAGCAACTGCAGGAAGCGCTTTGATGACATCAAGCAGAAGCTGAAAAAAAAAATCCAGCAAGGTTTGGAACATGCGGGTGGAACAGGCGGAGGTCCTGCTGCGGAGCAGTTCATATTGTCTCCATTGGAGGAGCAGCTTGCGGCAACCTTTCCGGCGGTACAAATTTCTGGAGTTCAGGGAGATTATGACATAGGAGTGTACCAGCAGCCTTTTCCACAAGGTTGGTGAAACAGTGAGGTACTTACTGTGTATCAAATATGTGTTTTGTGTGTATTCATACCTATGTGTGTCAATGTCATTTGATGTGTTGACCAACATGTCTAAACAGTTGGTGAACAGTACAACTAGATTAGACCTGTGTATCATTAAATAATTCCACAACTATACATGTTCTGCAAGACAACGACACAACTGCAACGTCCTGAGTTACCAATTCCAACATGCAAACGTATGACAATTTACTATGATTAGTAACATGTTGTACGAGGATGGTTCGGTTTTACTTAACTATATATTCATTTTCGCACATGCTTATCATGCTATGTGCATGTAAGTGTTGTTGTAAATCTTGTGTGCTGTTGCTTCGCATTTGTGATCGCCAATTAACTATATTTTTATTCACAGTGTGTCCGCCATCACACACATATGAAGAACAAATGCCCATGGAAGAGGAATGTACTTATGAAATTCCAGAATGTGTCTCTCCTTCGTCAATTGATGCAGAAGAAGGTGAGATGTAAACAATTAAACCAAATGTATGTGGGTGTGAATGCAGAAACATATATCTGGGCAATGGCAAACATGCAGAAACTGCAATGGTAAGGTGTTGCACGACTGATGACGGCAGCGTTACTCACGATAAATAACACGTACAAATGTACATGTTATGACTGTCACATAATGTGATGGTATTTTAAACTTATAGAACTGGTATGTTTCATGGTATAGTGCAGTGGTACAGTAGACATTCGCAATATATGCACGGGCTTCACTTTCCTATGCATTGTTAATGTACGCATTCTGCATGGTGTTGCAAACTGACTGTGTTACGCATGACATTAACGAATTAACACGCGTATAGGTTCCTCTAAAGCTACCTTTACATGTGATTATTGAGGTAGTGGGTATGTTGGCAGAACTGTTTGTCATAACGACGTAATTGCATAGTTTTTGCATGAATGCACACCTAGTAGCCTTTAAAAATAACAATTTTTTTCTTGCATCTAAGTTTCTATTGTTGAACGACTGTTTCCAAACGGACAAACTTCTTAAGTATGCGGTGCATACATCAAGGCCTCATGTTTCTGTCGGTAGTTACACCATTGACATGGACCTTCTAGTAGTTTGTATGTCATAATGGTGTGTCATATGGGAAAACATGTAAGAAAGTGGCATAAAGGGCACAAGTTATGTACGTCTTTTCAATCTCTGAAAAGTAATGCTAAATGTTCCTGTTCTTTCACAGACATGATTACTTTGGAAACGGTGTCTCCAAACGTCGCTCCCACCTGCGTTGTTCCAGAGGTCATGACAGCTTCACAAGCTACCAATCTAACTACCAAGCACGCAGATGCAGGGATTGAGAATCTCCTGAAATCCTTAGAAACAAGGGAGGAAAAAATGATGCTCCTCCATCAGGAGCGACATGACCAAATTATTGCAGTGCATGGAAAACTTTTGTCCGAACTTATGACCATCAAAGACATCATGCAACACACAAACGATCTGCTTTTCACTCATAATGGCTTTATGGGATCAATTGCCCAGTCACTTAAAAATAAAGTTGACAGAGAAAATGCCCAAACATCTGGTTCCACAACTACCCCTCCACAAGTAGCCCAACGCCACATTCCATTAGCTTCCCAATCGCTATTGGTTGGTGAAGTGGCTGACATATCACATATTACCCCCCACCCCGTACATACTACAGTTCCCTTAAAAGAAAACCCATGTGAAGGTGTGCATACATATGCAGAGAACACGACAGACCGTAGAAACAATCAGAAACTGCATCCGTGCCAAACTGCAAGGGAGTGTCCACAGCAACTGTTCATTGATGAGTTTCGACACGAAACAGTTGTAGATACTTTTCATAGTGTCAACTTTGTTCCAGCGCAGCAGAAGGGTACCCCAGGTCATATGCATGCACGTGGCCTGGGGAGAAGGTGTAGAAAAGGCAGTTACAGCAGAGGACGGGGTAGAAATTTACAAACATCTACATACACTTCTGGTGGCGGTAACATGTCGCCTTTCGTTCCACCAAAAGAAAGCAATATGGCTTACACTAAGGCATCCACTGTAAACAGAGGAAAAAGGAGAGAGATCCAGCGCTACACGGATTTCAAAATAATGAATTTATTGTGCCACACGACGTTTCGACCAACAGGTCTTTTTCAAGTGACAAGGCATACTCAAATGAGGGTCTACCTAGTATATATACCCTCCAACATTAATCAAACAAGTGAAAAAACAAGTGAAAACAGTTACATAATCACCCCAGCTGCTCCCAGTCCGCTTCCCCTGATCAGTGCTATCTCCATGCATAGCCAAAACAGTCCATGAGAGTTCATTTCCGGTTCCTGTGTCCATTTCCGGTCTGTGCGTTCCAGTGACGTCACGGGACTCTTCTGCGCATGCCCATGCGTTCCAGCACTGTCTTCGTCGCCCCGTCGATCTACAGTGACGTCAGTCTTCTTGCCTGAGTAGTTTATCCTTCCCTCGTGCTGCTGTGGGGGCTGTGTGTTCGCTCTATGAGCTGTAAGCCTTCCATCCTTCTGCGTCTCGATGTGGGAGGTGCTCCTGCGTCCTGTTTCTTCACTGTGAGATCTCTGGAATCTTGTAGTCCTTAATGTGTCCTGAAAATTTCTTTCTCTCTTTTCCTGCAATAAATATCCTTTAGTATGTGATCAGGGGTAGCTGTATATAGTGTGCTCCAGTGTCAATTTAAAATGTGCAAAATAAACATTTATTAAAAGTTTATGGAATGCTTATCAATCTATTTAGTCCTTACTCACTTAAAAGGCTTCTCACCAACAGCAGCCATGCCATATATGAAACATATAAGAAACAGTTTTATCTCCTATCAAGAAAACAGTTGTAGGATATGTAGTCATTTAGCCCTTTAGGATAAACTGTGTCCAACGTGTATGTCCAGAATGTCTCTCGTTGTAATAAAAGTGTATCTACATCGAATCCTGTGGACTTTCTTTGTATTAGTTCTATCCCCATTACACGAAGGGATGAGACTGGGTGGTTGTGGTCTGTACAGTGGTCAATAAAAACCGTATTCTCCGATTTATTATTTATCCTGCTCTTATGCTCAATAAATCTGGTTTTTAGACTCCTTTTTGTTTTACCCACATATAAAAGCCCACAGGGACATTTAATGATATAGATGACTTGTGTGGTAGTGCAGGTGATACGCTTATTGATTTTAAATTTTGCACCACTTCTTGGATGACAAAATACATTGCCTGTCATTAAACTGTTGCATACCGAACAATTAAAACACTTGTAGCAGCCTGCTTTTGGGTTACTTAAAAAATGTGTACTCACATAGTGCTCTTTTTTATCTGCTTTAATGAGAATATCCTTGATATTCTCTCCTCTTTTGTAGGCAAATCTCAGTGTTTCTTTACAAATGTTTCCTAATATCTGATCTGTTTGAAGAATTTTCCAATGTTTTTGCATGGTTTGTCTAATAAATTTACTTGCAGTGGTGTATTTGCTGACAAAGGTTATTTTATCCTCTTTAGCTATTGGCCTAGTCACCATTAGTGGTTCCTTTTCCAAAGATTTTTCCACTTTTGATGCTTTATGCCCCCTTTCAGTAAATCTGGTTTTTATATCTGCTATGGTTCTAGCTAGATGTGTAGGCCTGTCGACAATTTTTCCCGCTCTGATTTTTTGCGAATAAGGTAACATCCTTTTTAACGGGTCTGGATGAAAACTAGACCCATGCAATGTAGCATTTCTATCCGTAAGTTTACGGAAAAGGTCTGTGTGTACCTCATGTCCATCATATGTAATCATTACATCTAAATATGATATTTCAGATTTGCTCCAATTCTTAGTAAATCTAATTGGCGTAGGTATTTCTGCCAAGTATGTGAAGAACTCAATAAGTTCATTTTCTGTTCCCTCCCAGATAAAAAAGAGGTCGTCTATATAGCGACAATAGAAGAGTATTTTACCAAAGAATTGTGTGTCATAGATGTATTTTTCCTCAAAATGTGCCATGTATAAGTTAGCATAGGATGGTGCTACATTGCTCCCCATGGCGGTACCTGTGGTCTGCAAATAAAAATTGTTCTCAAACTTAAAGTAATTTTTGTGCAAGATAAAGTGTAACAATAGCATGATGTAATCAGTTGGTGGTCCTTTTTGGTGACTTAATTCTAATTTTTCCCTAACCACTTCTAAACCTTCTGAATGAGGGATGACCGTATAGAGACTAGTGACATCCATGGTCACTAGAAATACTTCTCTATCTTTAAAATCAATTGATCTTATTTTATTTAAAAAATCAAATGTGTCTTTTATATACGATCTACCCTCTCTTACTAATGGTAGACCCTCATTTGAGTATGCCTTGTCACTTGAAAAAGACCTGTTGGTCGAAACGTCGTGTGGCACAATAAATTCATTATTTTGAAATCCGTGTAGCGCTGGATCTCTCTCCTTTTTCCTCAGTGTACTTTGGAAATTCCTGGCAGGTACTTCCTTGAACCAGCAGCACCGGTAAACTGTATGTATTTGTTTATATATTGTGGTGTGCAGCCTTAACCCCCCTTTACATTGATCCGCTGTAAACACACAGGTGATGGATGAAAGAGTTGATGACAAACATGCTAAGAAAAAAGCTAAGCTACGTCACAATGTAACGCGAAAGTTGGAAAGGCCCAAAACACGCTCACAACTTGAATAGTTCATGGATATTTATGTAGTGATGTGTGTTTGTTATATGTCTGCACTTTTCACCCCCTATTCATGACTGCATTAACAGGATGTTGGTAAAATTAGCACTATCATATGTATGTGTACATAAGGTGTATCTTTAGCACACTTATGTGTTCTCCCTCCCACAACTCAGCAGCTCATGTGTTAAGTACAAACATGTTAAGTTACTCTCCGTTTGGCACTATTTTGCAATCTCATTCAATTTGATCGTATGTTGAGCATCGTTTATGGTACATAGTGTTATGTTCATAAAGAATAAAAAATTGTATGTACCAATAACGCCTTGTTTATTTTTTTCATGTGAAATCAACTTTGCACTAACAAATAATAGCAAGGAAAAGCAATGCAAGTAGTGTTAGAAACGTTGACGTCACATGTATTAGTACGGTTATGGTATGTAACAATAACTGTTCTTGATTCCCACAACGTCTACCACGTACTGTGCGCATCATAACATGGAAAATATTAACTTTTACTCATCATTACTGAACGCAGAACTAAAAACCAACTTTTTTTTGTTGGTGTTCAAATAGCCTCTACCGTTACAATGACATAACCTGCATGCATGCAGCACACTTTGGTGTCAATTACATGATAATGTACACATTTGTACATAAGTACACAGATGTGTCATATATGATAATGAGTGACCTACAATTATCAGTTATGTTGCAAGAAATTATGAACACGATGGTTTGTATTTGCTTAAAACCAAATACTTTTTGTGTTTCAGCAGTTGTTAATGATTTGTTACAACAACAGAAATTCAGACATATGATCTGAACATTATAAACATGCCCCTGTAATAGCACGCAAGGTTGGTGTAAATTAAAACATATTCTCTAGTACTACATAGGTGGGTATTACCAACATTGTTACATAGGATACAGTGGCAGAAGGTCACATTGCTAATAAAAGTAAACATATTTCATAAATATGTCATAACTTATTGGCAGGTACACAGGTGCTATTTTTATACTCCTTACAATTGCCGTTACCTTCCACATGTGATCACAAATTCTACCCATTCATCTGCATTTTGCTATACTTACGTTTAATGTACCATCATACTGTTTGCAATTTCTCTTCATTTCTATGTTACTGTAACCTTATGCCACTCTATCCAAAGGTAAAATGTTAATAATAGCAACGTATTACATTTAAGGCAATATACTGCCTTTGTCACTTACCTTTGTCTCAATTACAGGGGCCTGTTTATTATATTGTCCTTGTTTGTGTTAACTGTAATGCTACTCTCCCTTGTAGCACGTATGTTGTGTTTCTATGTGTGTGTGTGTGTGGTGTTTCAACGTTGTCTGTTGTTGTAATAGTTTCACACATACAATGATTGAGTTGATTGCATTGGGAAATTATGTTTAATTAAGTTGTCTATTTTCTGGAAAGCCAGTCAATTTTCAAATACCTTCACTTGACCAGTTTAGAAATTCTTATGCAGACACCTGCAGAATCGGGACGCTTGCTTTAAAACAGTTGTCCTTTTGTTAAATGACCTTGGTTAGCAGACAGTGTGAAACATTAAGTAGCTTGTTTTATATTGAATTCCTTCAAAGAATTGCAGATCATTGCACAGAACACAGTTGCTTTAAGTTGCAGTAAAGAGGAAATAATGGCAGCACGTCCACCTCTAACTTACAAACAGTTAATATTCAATGCAATTTCTTCACAAACGGACGAAGGGGCAAGTGTGCAGGACATTTATAAATATATACAGGATAATTTCAATTACTACAGAAATGTGGCAAATCAGCTTGCGTGGAGAAACGCTATCCAACGCATTTTAACTTTACAACCGTGTTTTGAACGCATCCTGCCTATTGGTCCCGGCCACTCAGGCCTCTGGAAAATATGTGCCTGTCATGGAGAAGAAAATGTCAGCTATCAAAAGAATAAAAAAGAAAAGGTTACCAAACCAATAGCCGTTGGAGACATGCAGCATTTCTTGCTAAACGACATGGCTGACAGTTACATGTCCATGCAAGGATGCACAGGAACAGACTCAACAGGCAACATGCTGAGTGCTAACATGGTTGAGAATTTTTCATCATGCAAGGATCAAAGTATTAATCCAAGTACATCAGATGATATGCAGTGTTTGATTTCTGGAGACGAGGAAGGTGTAAAGATTTGCAGGTACAGTGTGTGTTAAATTTTTTTACTACTGATGTTTCACTGTAACTGCACATGTTGAAGGTATAAATTATTAATGTTTTTTTACAAGGCTGAAATGCCTGTATACATGACGTTGCCTGGACTGCTAACAAAGCAGTGAAGATGTTATTTTGTTAGCATGTGCATTCCATGCATGATATATGGTTCATAACAACAGTTTTCTTGTTATGGTGTTATAACATGTGTGTGCTGTAGCTGTATTAATTCCTATGTCACTTACTGCAATCACATATACCTGTCACACAGCGTCTGCACGTAGCGGCACGTCCTGCAAGCTCCACCCAAGGTGCCGCTACGTGCAGACGCTGTGTGAGGAGAAGAGGTCGATTGGCAGGGAACGTCATCAGAGGAGGGACCAGGCGCACCGAGTCGCGGCCACGAAACGGGGATCTACGCCGACTCCAGTCTCCTCCTGCAATCCCTCGGCATCCTCGTATGTTAAGCGGACGGCACGTTGTAGGACACGCATAGGGCATTACAGCATGTGAGTGCATGTTTTTAAGCCTGTTATTTTAGTAATAAATGTTTATAGTATCACACTATTGGTGCCCATTTTTGTTCCCATTCGGTGTATGGTGTTGCTGATGCTGGAAGTAAGGATCGTGTTACCAGTAGCAGGAATCAGTTGGAGCCAACCGTGAGGAGAATAAAGAAACCTTTTGAGGCCCATTATTATCTATTTTTAAGTAAGTAGATAGCAACGGTGAGGGTGTGGAACACTGACCATAGGGTACTGCGCAATGGTTGTTTCATTTGTATTTCCAGACAAGTCTCCAATCTAAAAGAACGGGACATTGTGGACTGTGGATCTCATTCTTATCATCAATTGATTCATGGGACTACTTCCTTCAGTCAGGTTTAATATCTGATAGTGCGCCAGGGAATCACTGTTTGTGTTGTATGTATCTGTGCTTTTTTGTCATTTTCGTGCTTTGTATACATGCCTTGTGGATAGGTTTGTTTTATTCCTGAGGCAGCCATTCCCCAATCTGCTAAAATAGGTTGTGAGGGATCACTATTAGGGTTTCCCATATAGGGGATCCCCTATTTGTTTGTAGAGCACCTGTTTATTTCAATTAATATATAGGTTTAGGTTTTTAGGTTAGAGCGCGGATTATATGCTTTTAGTTTAATTTCTTTCACCAATAATGAAACACATACTGACAGACAAAGCAAAACTGTTAGTTAACATTTTTGAGTTCACACACAATCAGTGCACTAACAATCTACATGTGGGTCATTATGTTAACATAGTTCAACACTTACATTGCACATGGATGTAATACATAATTTTTTTCTCTTTACACGTGCACATAGGCATGAAAACAACAATGCTGTCTAATCCTTAAGTTTTTCAGTTTTAAATTCTTTGACTCCTTCGCTGGGAATGTCTCGGAATACACTGGCTTTCACACTCTCTGTCTCTCTCTGAATGACTGACTGATTGCCTGTGTATATGTTAATGACTGTAGAGGTGTGTCTTCCATTATGTGTCACTGTGTGAATGTTACATAGAATTGGTTACTTGGGCTCTCTACATCACCTTTTCATGTACTCATTCTCTGACTGTCTCAGACAGTCATGGTCTCACACACACACAGGCAATGACACACTGGAAGCGTGTCACACAGAAACACACTGACACACAGTAAAGTACACAGAGACACACAGGCACAAACGCAGTTAATGAAACACACCCACAGGCACCTTATCAGACAAACTCAAAATATGACACACACACACAGTGATACACACGGACACATACATACACACACAAGGACGTGGTGTTATATACCACTTATACCTTGTGTTGTGGCCAATGGTTGAAGGCACATTGCTTGTTTGCAGCCGCCATATGTGTAATGGGGAATGTAAAGTAGGAAATGTGAACTGTGTAACAGTTTGTTATTATGTGGTGGGTCCAGCAACATTGTGCTTTTCAAAATGAACCCTGAGGGCAAAATGAACGGATGTGTTATGTTAATGCAGGCAACGCATCAATACAGTTCTTGATGACTTACATACTTGGCACATTGGGACACAGCGTGTGAAAACAAAGTGTATTGAACTTTGTGATTACACGCTATGTAGAAGCGTTCACAATTTACATTACTAAGAGGGTCATTATGTTTACGTCAACCTTTAAGGCAATGGTTGCAGTGTATGTACCTGTACATGTTTACACGTGTGTTTCCCCTTACCTTTAATTTAATTTAACTGTTGCACTTAAGTTACCGGCAAAGGTATGAATTCTGCATTAAACATAAATAACGTCAATAAAATCCAACAATGTTCTACGTAATGCATAACAGTATAAATGTTCCGTTATGCAGAAATTAATAAACAACAGTGTATAACATATACATGTACTGTGTATATATATGTAGTTACAAAAAGACTGTGTTGTTTGAAAGTTTATGCAAAGCACAACAAGTTGTATTATGTTGCGTTTTAAACACCCCCCCCTCCAGACCCCCCCACACCACCCCCACCCCACACACCACCCCCACACACCACCCCCCTTCAATAAACAAGCACCCAACATTGCAGTAAGACAAAAGGCTTATTTCAGAGATACACAAACATTTATTAATTGTTTAAAAAAATCTGTTCCGGATTCACCGAGGAGCTACGTCACTAGCAAGCGCTCAGACAGTTTAGGAAGCGCGCGTTGCTGTGCTTATGCGCATGTGCTGTAACATAAAGTACATCTGCAGCGCTTGGGCTAACTCCAAGTCAACATGGCGGCCCCCTATCGCGGGAAAGGTATGGGACAGGGTAACAGTTAAGAATTGGTTTTGTCAATTCGTTAGCATACTTGTAAAGGTTACGGTCACATATTAAAATGTTGAAATATTTCCGCTACATCCATCCATGTTTTTTTTCCTTTTACACGGCGCGATTTGTGTACTTGGCGCCATGCCAGCCATGCCGTTACGTGAACGTTGCAAAATTGTTGTTGTAAATGAAAAGAGGGATACTAAGGCAATAACTCAACATCACCACGTAACTATGGAGTACATACCAAAGAGTATTTCCTTACGAACACATATGTTTTAGCAAGTATGTAACTGCGACAGCGCTGCAAACACATATTTATCAGAAACAAACAACCTTATAAATACGTTATAATATTTTTTTTATTACACCAACTCCTTTTTGTCCAGTTTTGCATGACTATCACAGTGTATTTGTTTGTACATTTGTATGTCCAATATTTGCGTGCAGTCGTGGGACTTTATGCTCTTAAGAGGCTTGCACAGTTTAACATTAAACCTGCACACTCACGGTTCTGAAATGCAAATGAGAAAAAAAAAAAACTATAAATAATAGAACATAAATTGAGTTGTAATGTCTGTTGCAACAGTATAATTTAATAGCAAAATTCCACAGAGGTGCAAATAAAAAATATTATTGTAGGAGCTACAACATCAGCAATGTCAATAATAGGTATTTATACAGGACACCTAACAGGTATATGTGATTGCAGTAAGTGACATACGAATTAATACAGCTACAGCACACACGTTATAACACCATAACAAGAAAACTGTTGTTATGAACCATATATCATGCATGGAATGCACATGCTAACAAAATAACATCTTCACTGCTTTGTTAGCAGTCCAGGCAACGTCATGTATACAGGCATTTCAGCCTTGTAAAAAAACATTAATAATTTATACCTTCAACATGTGCAGTTACAGTGAAACATCAGTAGTAAAAAAATTTAACACACACTGTACCTGCAAATCTTTACACCTTCCTCGTCTCCAGAAATCAAACACTGCATATCATCTGATGTACTTGGATTAATACTTTGATCCTTGCATGATGAAAAATTCTCAACCATGTTAGCACTCAGCATGTTGCCTGTTGAGTCTGTTCCTGTGCATCCTTGCATGGACATGTAACTGTCAGCCATGTCGTTTAGCAAGAAATGCTGCATGTCTCCAACGGCTATTGGTTTGGTAACCTTTTCTTTTTTATTCTTTTGATAGCTGACATTTTCTTCTCCATGACAGGCACATATTTTCCAGAGGCCTGAGTGGCCGGGACCAATAGGCAGGATGCGTTCAAAACACGGTTGTAAAGTTAAAGTGCGTTGGATAGCGTTTCTCCACGCAAGCTGATTTGCCACATTTCTGTAGTAATTGAAATTATCCTGTATATATTTATAAATGTCCTGCACACTTGCCCCTTCGTCCGTTTGTGAAGAAATTGCATTGAATATTAACTGTTTGTAAGTTAGAGGTGGACGTGCTGCCATTATTTCCTCTCTTTACTGCAACTTAAAGCAACTGTGTTCTCTGCAATGATCTGCAATTCTTTGAAGGAATTCAATATAAAACAAGCTACTTAATGTTTCACACTGTCTGCTAACCAAGGTCATTTAACAAAAGGACAACTGTTTTAAAGCAAGCGTCCCGATTCTGCAGGTGTCTGCATAAGAATTTCTAAACTGGTCAAGTGAAGGTATTTGAAAATTGACTGGCTTTCCAGAAAATAGACAACTTAATTAAACATAATTTCCCAATGCAATCAACTCAATCATTGTATGTGTGAAACTATTACAACAACAGACAACGTTGAAACACCACACACACACATAGAAACACAACATACGTGCTACAAGGGAGAGTAGCATTACAGTTAACACAAACAAGGACAATATAATAAACAGGCCCCTGTAATTGAGACAAAGGTAAGTGACAAAGGCAGTATATTGCCTTAAATGTAATACGTTGCTATTATTAACATTTTACCTTTGGATAGAGTGGCATAAGGTTACAGTAACATAGAAATGAAGAGAAATTGCAAACAGTATGATGGTACATTAAACGTAAGTATAGCAAAATGCAGATGAATGGGTAGAATTTGTGATCACATGTGGAAGGTAACGGCAATTGTAAGGAGTATAAAAATAGCACCTGTGTACCTGCCAATAAGTTATGACATATTTATGAAATATGTTTACTTTTATTAGCAATGTGACCTTCTGCCACTGTATCCTATGTAACAATGTTGGTAATACCCACCTATGTAGTACTAGAGAATATGTTTTAATTTACACCAACCTTGCGTGCTATTACAGGGGCATGTTTATAATGTTCAGATCATATGTCTGAATTTCTGTTGTTGTAACAAATCATTAACAACTGCTGAAACACAAAAAGTATTTGGTTTTCAGCAAATACAAACCATCGAGTTCATAATTTCTTGCAACATAACTGATAATTGTAGGTCATTCATTATCATATATGACACATCTGTGTACTTATGTACAAATGTGTACATTATCATGTAATTGACACCAAAGTGTGCTGCATGCATGCAGGTTATGTCATTGTAACGGTAGAGGCTATTTGAACACCAACAAAAAAAAGTTGGTTTTTAGTACTGCGTTCAGTAATGATGAGTAAAAGTTAATATTTTCCATGTTATGATGCGCACAGTACGTGGTAGACGTTGTGGGAATCAAGAACAGTTATTGTTACATACCATAACCGTACTAATACATGTGACGTCAACGTTTCTAACACTACTTGCATTGCTTTTCCTTGCTATTATTTGTTAGTGCAAAGTTGATTTCACATGAAAAAAATAAACAAGGCGTTATTGGTACATACAATTTTTTATTCTTTATGAACATAACACTATGTACCATAAACGATGCTCAACATACGATCAAATTGAATGAGATTGCAAAATAGTGCCAAACGGAGAGTAACTTAACATGTTTGTACTTAACACATGAGCTGCTGAGTTGTGGGAGGGAGAACACATAAGTGTGCTAAAGATACACCTTATGTACACATACATATGATAGTGCTAATTTTACCAACATCCTGTTAATGCAGTCATGAATAGGGGGTGAAAAGTGCAGACATATAACAAACACACATCACTACATAAATATCCATGAACTATTCAAGTTGTGAGCGTGTTTTGGGCCTTTCCAACTTTCGCGTTACATTGTGACGTAGCTTAGCTTTTTTCTTAGCATGTTTGTCATCAACTCTTTCATCCATCACCTGTGTGTTTACAGCGGATGCCTTAGTGTAAGCCACATTGCTTTCTTTTGGTGGAACGAAAGGCGACATGTTACCGCCACCAGAAGTGTATGTAGATGTTTGTAAATTTCTTCCCCCTCCTCTGCTGTAACTGCCTTTTCTACACCTTCTCCCCAGGCCACGTGCACGCATATGACCTGGGGTACCCTTCTGCTGCGCTGGAACAAAGTTGACACTATGAAAAGTATCTACAACTGTTTCGTGTCGAAACTCATCAATGAACAGTTGCTGTGGACACTCCCTTGCAGTTTGGCACGGATGCAGTTTCTGATTGTTTCTACGGTTTGTCGCGTTCTCTGCATATGTATGCACACCTTCACATGGGTTTTCTTTTAAGGGAACTGTAGTATGTACGGGGTGGGGGGGTAATATGTGATATGTCAGCCACTTCACCAACCAATAGCGATTGGGAAGCTAATGGAATGTGGCGTTGGGCTACTTGTGGAACCAGATGTTTGGGCATTTTCTCTGTCAACTTTATTTTTAAGTGACTGGGCAATTGATCCCATAAAGCCATTATGAGTGAAAAGCAGATCGTTTGTGTGTTGCATGATGTCTTTGATGGTCATAAGTTCGGACAAAAGTTTTCCATGCACTGCAATAATTTGGTCATGTCGCTCCTGATGGAGGAGCATCATTTTTTCCTCCCTTGTTTCTAAGGATTTCAGGAGAATCTCAATCCCTGCATCTGCGTGCTTGGTAGTTAGATTGGTAGCTTGTGAAGCTGTCATGACCTCTGGAACAACGCAGGTGGGAGCGACGTTTGGAGACACCGTTTCCAAAGTAATCATGTCTGTGAAAGAACAGGAACATTTAGCATTACTTTTCAGAGATTGAAAAGACGTACATAACTTGTGCCCTTTATGCCACTTTCTTACATGTTTTCCCATATGACACACCATTATGACATACAAACTACTAGAAGGTCCATGTCAATGGTGTAACTACCGACAGAAACATGAGGCCTTGATGTATGCACCGCATACTTAAGAAGTTTGTCCGTTTGGAAACAGTCGTTCAACAATAGAAACTTAGATGCAAGAAAAAAATTGTTATTTTTAAAGGCTACTAGGTGTGCATTCATGCAAAAACTATGCAATTACGTCGTTATGACAAACAGTTCTGCCAACATACCCACTACCTCAATAATCACATGTAAAGGTAGCTTTAGAGGAACCTATACGCGTGTTAATTCGTTAATGTCATGCGTAACACAGTCAGTTTGCAACACCATGCAGAATGCGTACATTAACAATGCATAGGAAAGTGAAGCCGGTGCATATATTGCGAATGTCTACTGTACCACTGCACTATACCATGAAACATACCAGTTCTATAAGTTTAAAATACCATCACATTATGTGACAGTCATAACATGTACATTTGTACGTGTTATTTATCGTGAGTAACGCTGCCGTCATCAGTCGTGCAACACCTTACCATTGCAGTTTCTGCATGTTTGCCATTGCCCAGATATATGTTTCTGCATTCACACCCACATACATTTGGTTTAATTGTTTACATCTCACCTTCTTCTGCATCAATGACGAAGGAGAAACACATTCTGGAATTTCATAAGTACATTCCTCTTCCATGGGCATTTGTTCTTCATATGTGTGTGATGGCGGACACACTGTGAATAAAAATATAGTTAATTGGCGATCACAAATGCGAAGCAACAGCACACAAGATTTACAACAACACTTACATGCACATAGCATGATAAGCATGTGCGAAAATGAATATATAGTTAAGTAAAACCGAACCATCCTCGTACAACATGTTACTAATCATAGTAAATTGTCATACGTTTGCATGTTGGAATTGGTAACTCAGGACGTTGCAGTTGTGTCGTTGTCTTGCAGAACATGTATAGTTGTGGAATTATTTAATGATACACAGGTCTAATCTAGTTGTACTGTTCACCAACTGTTTAGACATGTTGGTCAACACATCAAATGACATTGACACACATAGGTATGAATACACACAAAACACATATTTCACCAACCTCACTGTTTCACCAACCTTGTGGAAAAGGCTGCTGGTACACTCCTATGTCATAATCTCCCTGAACTCCAGAAATTTGTACCGCCGGAAAGGTTGCCGCAAGCTGCTCCTCCAATGGAGACAATATGAACTGCTCCGCAGCAGGACCTCCGCCTGTTCCACCCGCATGTTCCAAACCTTGCTGGATTTTTTTTTCCAGCTTCTGCTTGATGTCATCAAAGCGCTTCCTGCAGTTGCTGTGGGTTCTCTGTTGGCGTCCACATGCAGACGTATTTCCTCCCAACAGATTCTCTTTGTAACGGCGGATGTTTTAGCTACAGTTGCGCAGGAGACAATAAATAGTTCCCATTACAGCACTTGCAATTTTATTGACTTTCATTACACTCCATGTACCTGTGCATGTTTAGCTTTGACTTTCTCACATGTTTCCTTTTTTTGGTATGCATCACCTGTATACAAATAACTGTCACACACATTATGTCAGACGTTGTGAACAACAATACATGCCAGTGATGTCAACATCAGCGACACTTCACATACATTAATACAGTAGAGATGTAGGCCGCAAGCCTACTTGTATACATAACATTGTACGTACGGAACTATTGCAGAGGCTAATGATTTTAGTGATAGCTGGAGTACTTTAATTGCGTTATATGCGATACAATGTTTCAACTGCTATGTTTTATGTCACCGGTGTGACAGTATGCACACCATGCAATATGACCACAGCCACACATCATCATTTTCACACACATTTCATAGGATTACATTCTATATTATGTTGTACCTGATAGGTTGCCAAAAATTCGATCATAGTGTTGGAGCACACCGCTCACAAGAACATGATTCTCTTGATCATTAAATTTTAAATTTCTTTTTTTTATTTGTGCAGTATGGTCCCCTGTACTGCACTCTCCTTCCTCAAGAGGAAGGGAATGCATGTAATGGTCACTTGACACCCACGAAGTATTCTCACTCTGGGACGGACACACAATGGACTGTACTTCGTTCATGCCACAGATTGTCCCCAAAGACGAGCTATTGACTTGTATGCGCGGCGTACCCATCCCTGGATGCCTCAAATTCCCACGAAAAGCGGCCATTACTGCGCCACTTGTGAAGCTAGCACCACTACCACAAACATCTCCAGCACGCACACGGGCAGCGGCCCTCTGTCGCTGACCAACAACCCCCACACCAGCACTCCTCGCACCCACTGCAGCACCCCTCACACCCACACCAGCACCCCTCACACCCAGAGCAGCACCCCTCACACCCACAGCAGCACCCCTCACACCCACAGCAGCACCCCTCACACCCACAGCAGCACCCCTCACACCCACAGCAGCACCCCTCACACCCACAGCAGCACCCCTCACACCCACAGCAGCACCCCTCACACCCACAGCAGCACCCCTCACACCCACAGCAGCACCCCTCACACCCACAGCAGCACCCCTCACACCCACAGCAGCACCCCTCACACCCACAGCAGCACCCCTCACACCCACAGCAGCACCCCTCACACCCACAGCAGCACCCCTCACACCCACAGCAGCAGGCCTCACACCCACAGCAGCAGGCCTCACACCCACAGCAGCAGGCCTCACACCCACAGCAGCAGGCCTCACACCCACAGCAGCACCCCTCACACGCACACCAGCACCCCTCACACGCACACCAGCACCCCTCACACGCACACCAGCACCCCTCACACGCACACCAGCACCCCTCACACGCACACCAGCACCCCTCACACGCACACCAGCACCCCTCACACGCACACCAGAACCCTGCACGCTCACACCGGCACCCCTCACACCACCCACGTTTGCAGGCGCATTGCCTGCAAAGGAGGATGACGGTCCGCCAAGGAAAGGAGGAACAGTAAAACTCTGTGCACCATCTGAAACAGCGACAGAATTAACCCCCTCATCGTCAGCCATGTTTATAAACTTCAGTGGGTTAAGCGCGCTGTTGACAATGAACACACAAAAGTGATACACAACGCAAACAAAATTATAAAAGGAAACAATGTAACAGTAAACAAATGGAACGGCCAAATACTACAATATGTAGCCTAAACACTGGAAAAACAAACATAAACGTTGAAGCAGGGTATGTAACGTTTTGTACAGGGAGACGCTGCTACTGACAGTGACAGCAAAACAAACACTTTACAATGTTACGGGTTAACACATGTATACAGAGGACAACATTCAGTTATTGATATAAATTTGACACAACACAGGCAAACAGTTTCAGTTTGCGACTGGGTTAACCGGTGAGGTGAACGGACTATTCTTCTGTGTCTCAACACTTAAGCAGCCCGCGCAAATTCAGATTTCCCGCTTGCTGAGTGAGGTACTTGAAAAAGTGTCACTCAAACACTCCCGCTCTCGCGAGAGCAGAGCGGACCTGCTGAGACGTCACTGCAGGACTGTTAGAAGTTGGGTATACATCGCGCCGTGGTATGGCGAGAATCTCGCACGTCTGAACTCGCCAACATTCTGAATATCCCTCTGGTTAACGAGCTAACGCAGGTCTCTGCATTCGCCCATAAATTATGGCAAATTTGTGGCCATTTTGTTGCCAATATTTCCTTCTATTGCGATCGTCTCTGCATAAGCCCCTTAATCTTTCTCCAACATTCTGTGTCTTCGTGCATCTTTCAGATCCGGCCAAATCACACAGCGAGAGTCTTAAAAAAATTTTTTTACAAAATTTAATTACTTTTTTCGCACTCGTTAATGAGAATTTGCATTAACTAGAAAAATAATTCACACTTACTCACTGACTTTTATCACTTGCGGATTATTTGCATCTTTAATTTTTAATAGCCGAACCGTAAATATGCTGTGACTGAAAGATAGCAATTTGTTAATGTATTTTACACAACAATTGACCCTCATTTTCCTCAATTTCAACTGCAAAGATAACAAAGTATTTTTTGCCCATCAGACTCATTAAGTAACTTTCAGCATTTTAATAGATTGAACTGGATAAAACACAGATTAAGCATTAGATTCATTATGAGTATTCTTCAATCAGGCGTAGAATAACACAAAAAGCAAAAAAGGTTTTAAACTTGCATAGTAAGCAATACAGTTATTAACGCATACAGTTATTAACGCATGCTTACCTCCTACTGGACAAACTATTCAGCTTAGTGCACGCAGTACTTTGAAACTTTTTTCCTAAAGCTAAAATTCTGCATGCTTCTTTTGCATCAGAAACTTGTATCCATTGGAGATCTGTGGAAGAAAGCAAGTGTGTATATGGGTGTATATGTGTAAGGCCACAGAAAAAGGGACAACCATACCCTTAAAGAATGGTTTAGATCTGGGGTGCGTAAACTGAAGAGCGCAATATTATCTGCGGGGGTTTACAGAGGCCCTGCACGCGTCCCGAAGGCACTTAATTTAAGTGCCATGGAAGCAGCGAAGGCCTCTGTAAACTTCACTTACCTTGCTTCAGACTACTTCTCGAGATGTGTCACCATGGGACGTCATATTGCTATGGCAGAGGGGGGGAAAAATGTTCACGATACTAAAACTGAAAGGAAGTGAAAGGCACTTTGATATGTTCGAATGCAACGTTAATCCACAATTCCCGTGAGAGAATTAGTCTGCACGCTCCCAATGGCAGCCGACAAGACTGACAATGGTATTTGGGATCAAGGCTAAATTGAGAGCTTCCAATCAGAACCAGCTCTAAACACCATCCTTTCCCCAGTTACAAGTTTTAAATATCTGGGCACATGGTTTGACTCGCATTTAACATTTGGGTTTCACATTGGTACCCTGACATCCAAAATCTAAGCCAAATTAGGTGTACTTTAGAGGAACAAATCATCCCTAAGGGTAGGTCCCCAGTGCAGCCAGCGGCACATGCGCCTCTCACCAGTCCTTTACCTGCTCCCTGGCTGTCCCCGGTCCCTCCGTGATGAGTCAGACGGCAGGGACTACAGCCAGTTTGTGATCCCGAGTGGTGACGCGTCACGTGGTGTGGCAGGGAACCAAATCAGAGTGGCGGGGGAGCGGGAGAAGTATGCCGCGCTGTGTGTGTTCTGTGTGAGCGCGCTGTGTGTGTTCTGTGTGAGCGCGCTGTGTGTGTTCTGTGTGAGCGCGCTGTGTGTGTTCTGTGTGAGCGCGCTGTGTGTGTTCTGTGTGAGCGCGCTGTGTGTGTTCTGTGTGAGCGCGCTGTGTGTGTTCTGTGTGAGCGCGCTGTGTGTGTTCTGTGTGAGCGCGCTGTGTGTGGGGGTTTTTTTTTTCAAGTTTGGCCGGCGTCATGGCCCCACCCCCTCATCTTGGCCGCGCCCACAGCCCGTTTTGTCCACGTCCCCGCGCCTCAAAACGCATTATAGCACTCTACGCGCGCTGCCAGGTCGCAAGGCGAACGTGCAGGTTCGTGCAGTGGGGCCTCAGACTTTGGCTGTGTCCCCCGCTAGTGCTGAGCAGGCGGCACTTGCCGAGTTCACTTTATGCAAAGTAAATTCTCACGTCACCACTCACACGGCGCGCGCGGACAACGCTCTCCCATGCTTGGCAAGTCAAAAAAAAAAAAAAGTGTTCGAAGTGCGCTCAATAGGACCCCCATGCAACCCTTCCCACCCCCTGTTACCCCCCCGCACGCACAAAATTCACAGGACATCCGCGCTCATGCTTGGAGAGTTGGTGATGTCACCACTCAAGCATGAGCGCGATCAGCGCGATCAGCGCCAGCAGGGCCGCAGCCATAGTCTTCTGGTTCGAAAGCGCATCGCGAAAGCAGACGCTAATACCAAGTATAGACTATGGGAACATAATATTTGGTACAGCACCCCAAACTCAACCTTTGCAAACTAACCACCATCTACAATTCAATATGCCGCTTCATCTACTATATATTTCTGAAAGCATTGTATGTATGTTTCACTGTGTTCCCTGTCCCTAGCGGCAATCTCATTGGTCCCTTGGCCCACCCGCCCCCGCACACCTCTCATTGGCCTCACACACACACACACACCTCTCTCTCTGTCCTCCCCCCCCTCCCGTCCACCCCATCCACTCTTCCCCCCCCCCCCCCTCCAGTCCACACTCTCCCTCCCCCCTCCCATCCACACTCTCCCTCCCCCCTCCCATCCACACTCTCCCTCCCCCCTCCCATCCACACTCTCCCTCCCCCTCCCGTCCACACTCTCCCTCCCGACCACACTATCCCTCCCCCTCCCGTCCACACTCTCCCTCCCCCTCCCGTCCACACTCTCCCTCCCCCTCCCGTCCACACTCTCCCTCCCCCTCCCGTCCACACTCTCCCTCCCCCCTCACGTCCACACCCTCCCTCCCAACCACCCCTCCCGTCCACACTCTCCTCCCCCCCTCCCGTCCACACTCTCCCTCCCCCCTCACGTCCACTCTCCCTCCCCCCGCTCCCTTCCACACTCTCCCTCCCCCCCTCCCGTCCACACTCTCCCTCCCCCCCTCCTGTCCACTCTCCCTCCCCCCCCTCCTGTCCACACTCTCCCTCCCCCCCTCCTGTCCACACTCTCCCTCCCCCCCTCCTGTCCACACTCTCCCTCCCCCCCTCCTGTCCACACTCTCCCTCCCCCCCTCCTGTCCACACTCTCCCTCCCCCCCTCCTGTCCACACTCTCCCTCCCCCCCTCCTGTCCACACTCTCCCTCCCCCCCTCCTGTCCACACTCTCCCTCCCCCCCTCCTGTCCACACTCTCCCTCCCCCCCTCCTGTCCACACTCTCCCTCCCCCCCTCCGGTCCACACTCTCCCTCCCCCCCTCCGGTCCACACTCTCCCCCCCGTCCACACTCTCCCTCCCCCTCCTGTCCACACTCTCCCTCCCCCCACCCCTCCCCGTCCACACTCTCCCTCCCCCTCCCGTCCACACTCTCCCTCCCTCCCCCCACCCCTCCCCACCCCTCCCCACTCTCCGTCCCCCCCCCCCCACACTCCCCCTCCCCCCCCACACTCCCCCTCCCCCCCCCACACTCCCCCTCCCCCCCCCCACACTCCCCCTCCCCCCCCCCACACTCCCCCTCCCCCCCCCACACTCCCCCTCCCCCCCCACACTCTCCCTCCCCCCCTCCCGTCCACACTCTCTCCCGTCCACACTCCCCCCCCCCCTCCCGTCCACACTCCCCCCCCCCCCCTCCCGTCCACACTTTCCCTCCCCCCCCTCCCGTCCACACTCTCCCTTCCCCCCCCTCCCGTCCACACTCTCCCTTCCCCCCCCTCCCGTCCACACTCTCCCTTCCCCCCCCTCCCGTCCACACTCTCCCTTCCCCCCCCTCCCATCCACTCTCCCTCCCCCCCCCTCCCGTCCACTCTCCCTTCCCCTCCCTCCCCCCTCCTCCCACTCTCCCCCCTCCTCCCACTCTCCCCCCTCCTCCCACTCTCCCCCCTCCTCCCACCACTCTCCCCCCTCCTCCCACCACTCTCCCCTCCCTCTCTCCCCCCCCTCCCACTCACCGAGGAGCTTACAGTCTAATTGGTAGGTAGGGAGAACATACAGAGACAGTAGGAGGGAGTTCTGGTAAGTGCGTCTGCAGGGGGCCAAGATTTATGTATCGTGTTCAGAATATCCACAGTGCTATTCATATGCTTCTTTAAGCAAGTGTGTCTTAAGGTGGGTCTTAAAGGTGGATAGAGAGGGTGCTAGTCGGGTACTGAGGGGAAGGGCATTCCAGAGGTGTGGGGCAGTCAGTGAAAAAGGTTTAAGGCGGGAGAGGGCTTTAGATACAAAGGGGGTAGAAAGAAGACATCCTTGAGCAGAACGCAATGGTTCGATGGTGCATAGCGAGAAATTAGGGCTGAGATGTAAGGAGGGGCAGAATAGTGTAAAGCTTTAAAAGTGAGGAGAAGAATGGAATGTGAGATGCGGGATTTGATCGGAAGCCAGGAGAGGGATTTCATGAGGGGAGATGCTGAGACAGATCTAGGAAAGAGTAGAGTGATTCTGGCAGCAGCATTTAGGATAGATTGTAGGGGAGACAGGTGAGAGGCAGGAAGGCCGGACAGCAGGAGGTTACAGTAATCAAGACGGGAGAGAATGAAGGCCTGAGTCAGAGTTTTAGCAGTCGAGCAACAGAGGAAAGGGCGTATCTTTGTTATATTGCGGAGGAAAAAGCGACAAGTTTTAGAAATATTTTGAATGTGAGGGGCGAATGTGAGAGAGGAGTCGAGTGTGACCCCTAGGCAGCGTGCTTGGGCTACTGGGTGAATGATCGTAGTTCCAACAGTAATGTGGAAGGAGGCAGTAGGGCCAAGTTTGGGAGGAAGTATGAGGAGCTCTGTTTTAGCCATGTTGAGTTTAAGGCGGCGGAGGGCCATCCAGGATGATAAAGCAGAGAGACATTCAGAAACTTTGGTTTGTACAGCAGGTGTAAGGTCGGGTGTTGAAAAGTATATTTGTGTGTCGTCAGCATAGAGGTGATATTTAAACCCAAAAGATGTTATTAGGTCACCTAGAGAGAGTGTGTACAGAGAAAAGAGAAGAGGTCCCAGGACAGAGCCCTGGGGTACCCCCACAGAGAGATCAATAGAGGAGGAGGTGTTAGCAGAAGAGACACTGAAAGTACAATGGGAGAGGTAAGAGGAGATCCAGGATAGAGCTTTGTTCCGAATACCAAGAGTATGGAGAATGTGAAGGAGAAGAGGGTGGTCCACGGTGTCAAATACTGCAGAGAGGTCGAGTAATATGAGCAGAGTGTAATGACCTCTGTCTTTGGCAGCATGGAGGTCGTCAGTTATTTTAGTGAGGGCTGTTTCCGTGGAGTGAGCAATGCGGAAGCCAGATTGTAGAGGGTCTAGGAGAGAATAGGTGTTGAGAAAATGGAGCAAGCGACAGAATACAAGACGTTCAAGGAGTTTAGAGGCAAAAGGCAGGAGGGAGACAGGTCGATAGTTAGAAAGACAGGTAGGGTCAAGCTTGCTGTTTTTGAGTAATGGTATGACTGTTGCATGTTTGAAGGAGGATGGAAAGGTTCCAGAGCAGAGGGAGGAGTTAAAAATGTGTGTGAGCGTAGGTATTATAGTAGGAGCAAGAGGTTTTAGGAGATGGGAGGGAATGGGGTCAAGAGGGCAAGTGGTAGAGGGGGGAAGAGGCGATCAACAGCGACACATCCTCCTCTGAGACAGTGCCCTGAAGCAATATATATTCCAGGAAGTTGAAATACAAGGGCAGTCAGTCGGTGAACAGTCTTGCCAGGAGAATGGTCTCTAACAGACGACATATTTTGCCACATTACTCAAAAGTGGGGGCGTACCACAGATGGATCTGATGGCTACAGCCGAAAACGCGAAGCTCGTAAAACGTCTGTTAAAGTGTCGCTCACCCAGCCACTTCCTGCATAGATGCTCTCTCGTTCGATTGGAAGTTGTAACTAGCATAGATCTTCCCTCCTGTACCCCCAATACCAGTTGTACTCAGTAAGAGAAGGCAAGACAGAGGAGAGAGAGTGGCGATCATTCCGTTTTGGCCACGCAGGGCATGGTTCCCCTTGCTCGTCAGCATGGTAAAAGACCAACAATGGGAGTTACCAAAATCGCCTCATCTATCACAGGGACCGATTTATCACCCTGATCCACAGAGCCCGTCTTTATCGGCATGGAAGGTGACTGGAGACTGTTACACAGCAAGGGCCTAAAAAACAAAACTGTACAAACCTTAAAGCAGGCAAAAAAGGCCTCCATCTCCAAAACCCATCACAGAATATGGCAGTGTTTTGATCAGTGGTGCAGTATTAGACATATAAACTACTTAAATCCATCAATATTGGAATTCTTGCAGTAGGGACCTGACCTGGTCTTGGCACCAGTTACTTGGAAGTTCAAGTGTCCGCCTTAACGTTACCAGACAAACACATGGCCACACTGGACTTCTGTTTTTTTCCAGGTAATTTTCTAAATGAAACCTCACGTTAGAGTGCCACTGCCTCCATGGGGTGTGCCTCTAGTTCTACAGGCGCTCACACAAAGGCACAGTTTGAACCTCTCAAGCCGGTCTTGCTTCCAAACGCAATGTGGAAAATGATTTTGTTGGTAGCAGTTACTTCAGCTCGTAGAATAAGTGAACTACAAGCTCTACCAAGAAAGTAACCATTGTTGGTGTTCCATCAGGATCAAGTAGTACTCAGGCCAGTACTTCAGTTTGCCAAAGGTGGTATCATTTTCTCTTTTAAACCAAGATATTATCCTTCCTTCATTTTGTCCGAAACCAGCAAACGGTAGAGAGCATCTTTTACATTCATTGGATGTTGTTGGATGTCTTAAGATATCTGGCCAGAACCATTCAGAGAAAAAACAAACAAAAATAACGGACAGTCTGAACGTACTTCCCGTGGCGGGAGGGGGGGGGGGGGAGGAATGCTGGGCATGGCCAGGAGAAGAGCACAAAAAGCGCGTTAAACTCATATAGGCTTCTGTGGATATTGCTGCTTTCAAAATGATGACTCGTGCCCCAGTTAATTAGTCTCCACGGTTGGGTTATCGTCCCAAGTCCCTGCTTACCTACCTGTTATTAGTTAGTAACAGCGACCTCACTTCTATATCCCCTTTGGAAGCTCTAGTGCAGGAGTGACCAACTTCAGTCCTCATGGGCCACCAAAAGGTCAGGTTTTAAGGATATCCCTGCTTCAGCACGAGGTTCAATCAGTGGCTCAGTCAACCACAGCCACCTATGCTGAAGCAGGGATATCCTGAAAACCTGACCAGTTTTTGGCCCTTGAGTTTGGAGTTGGCCACCCCAGCTCTAGTGAAACCAGAGAAGTATGCTCACAATATCATGAATTAATGCCCATCAAGAACAATTGGGAAATCATTTGTAATTTTATTATTTGGGAGGGGGGGAAAAAAAAGTCCTTTTGTGTGAATTTTAGAACAGGCGCTGTCACCTGTGCTGGTGAACACAACAGAACTGGAGGAAACAATAAGAGCTGTGTCTCTGCTCCTTTAATTTAGGCTGTAGCGCAGGTTAAGGCATCACTGGAGAGAGGGTGACATCTTGTGGTTGCAAACGGTAATAAAGCAGCCAGAGAAAAGGATTGTGTATTCAGATTCTTAATCATCCAAGATACATTACAGCTTTATCTTTGGTTAATCACCCTAGTTATAGTTGTAATATAGATGAATACGAATTCAATAGGACCAGCAGGCACATGCCTTCCATATTTTTGGTATTTTGTTAGAATAAAACAGAATATATTAAATAGTTCAAACAAATACACAAAGTACATTACCTTGGAATGTAAATGTTTTGCCCGCATTAGTCACACCGTATGTGAAAAGGAGATGATTCTGACCCTCCATAAAGTCCATCACTTGTTGCTTCATAGTACCATCAAAAAACTGTGTTTGTGATGTCTCAGGACCAAAGACCTATGGTAAAGATGAGTTAGCACAAAGGTTTCTGCTAATTTAAAAAATAAACCAAAACTCACACAAATCAGGATGACAGATTTTTTTTTTTACATGCACAAGGTTAGTTAAAAAAAACACACACACAGCATCACTTGTCCTTTTTAAAATAAGTAGTGTTTATGATTTATTTTACCCCCTCTGGATGAACAACCAGAAATACATTTTGCTGCATCGGTGGCAGAAATATAGTTCTACGGCACTGCAGTGTGATTAGTTTATTACAGTTTGACACTATCTAATTCGACAGGAAAAAGCAGCTATCAATGTAACTACCATCCGGGGAGAGTCTTAAATATGTAAATGAGCAGAATTCAGAGGTTATTCATTGCAAAGCTGTCCCATGTTGAGCACAAATTTATTTACAACTATAAGAAAGGAAAAAAACCACAATATGCTGTGCGCGCAGGTAGCAAATGTATTTGAAACTATTAAAATATATTTTACACAATTTCCGATTAGCCAAATACATATTTTTCACTTGCCATACAACTGCCTGGAGTTTAACACCCACTCTGTGGGGGGCAGGTCTGGCTCTTTTTGGGATCCTGTTTTACATGCTCTGTGTCTCTGTATATCTGGCTTGGCTATGTATACAATATGTTGTGTCTTCATTTTGAATTCTTCTGCATGTCTTGCTTTTTGGGTTTTTCATTGGAAAAAACAGTTGTATTTCCCTCTAACAGATTTTTAAATGGTTGTTTTTGAAGTGAAAAACTTCTTTAGTGGCACCTAGTCAATTTTAATGGAACAAAACTCCTTCATGGAGACGAAAATGTGAAACGGAAATGACGTCACGATAGCCGCTGCTACCCCCACACGGCCGCTGACTTATACTGCGCATGAGCAGTAGTGATGGCGCCACTGACGGACGCCATGCATGCGCAGAAGCGGCCGGGCAGCGGCGCCGTTCCCCCCACACGCCCGCTGACATATGAGAAGAGGACACGGAGCGCAGACCACCCACCTACACCACCTGTGACACACACACACACACACATCTATAACAACATCTAAGGCCGAGTCCATAGACGGACAGGCTGTGCTGAGGCGTGCGGACGCTCCGCGCTGAGCCCCTGCATCCTCAATGAGGATGCCTTGAGAGGGGGCTCACGCGAGCGTCCGCAGGCGTGCTGACGAGATGGAGGTTTCAGCCGAGCGCCAAGCTGTTTTTCAGCACGCTGTCGGCTGAAAACCTCCAATCACAGCACAGCAGCGTCAACGTCCCGGCGCCGTGACGTCAGTGCGTCGCGGGCGATTGGCCCAGCAACGTCACTGCCCCGCCTCCAACCACCTCCCCCCGGCTGCCTTCGCGCCTGCAAGTCTGTGCAATCGCGCTGACTGAAGCAGGCGAGCCTCAGCGCGCCTCCGCTCTCCCCACCCCTCTATGGCACGGGCCTAATATTGTTACTTTATATGTTGCTGACAACACACAAAGAAGTTTCACTTACTATGCGCGTGCACAGCACACACAACTTTTTTTTTTATATATATATGCAAGTTTTTTTGTGTGGCTCCCATTGTAATGTTTCTGTTAGGGAGGGTGGGGTGTTAGTGCTTTCTCTGCCTTGTCAGTGTTCCCTCCGCTATGCAGGCTGCTTCCCTGAGTTCCAGCACGGAACCACTAAAAAGTTAACCCTGCCAATCCATCCAGGCTCAGAAGCTGCAAGCTACATAAATACTCTGCTGGAACCCCAAATTAGCTCATGCTTGGCCACTGCAGTACTGCTTAATGTCTATGCAAACCTGGCACTTTAAAACAAAAATAAAAAACTGGAGATAGTGTCGAAGTGCCAGGCTTCCATTAACATCCGATACTTGATATACAGGATTTAATTTCTGGTGTTTTTGTTTTGCGGAGGACAAAACAGAGGAGTCGTCCCTGCACTGCTGCGGCACTTCTGACGAGTGGCGTTTGTCAGCACTGGAAGCAGGAAAAAGGTCTGATCAGCAGGGAGGGGTTTACAGTTGAAAAGTGGCAAGCAGGCAAATGGAAATATTGTGCCCTACATCTGCTGCGCTAGATATTCATACACACTTTAACCAAGAATTATGCAAGCACCAAAAAGGAATATTATGGTCACTTCTAGCAGGAAACATTTCATTGACTCCAGTAAGAAGTCATGTTCTCTTACTTGTGTAAAAGTGAAATTCTGAGCAATATGGGCTCTGGCTTTGTCACTCAGTCGGCCGGTCAGGGAAGTCTGTGGCGCCTTCACCAACACACTGCAGGAGTCCTGAATACTGACACAGTCCTAATGAAACAGGAGCAAAATGCAATAAACCTTCTATAAATGGGAAAGAATAGATCGGTTCTCTCCGTCTTTCACTGACCTTGGACTCATTTTTCTCAATCTCGGTTGTAGTGAGGGGTCGAACACGAAGGTAAACGTGCATAGGTTCTTTGCCATACAAATCATTTTCTTCAAAGAAATGGAGAAAGAATTACACAATTAATGTCAGAGTTATGTCAGATCACATGCAGATATAGTGCATTTTCCTTCTGTAAAGCTCATTCCTTATGCAACAACGTAGCCATCTGAAAAACCTCCACTTCAATGGGCAGTAAGGTGCTTTACGGCTTAGCTCTCAGTGCCAGTAATTGTAGTGCCCCTTGCCATTTTCCATTATTGAATTATTGACCTAGGAAACGCAGCACAGCAATGAACTTGTAGCCTTTTTGTAATATAGCTTACATAGATCATTAATATGTATAACTTATTTATTGGAATAAAATAGCCATTTTGCATTTTTTTTTTAGGCATCCTACAATTGTCAAGTAGCGGATTGTCCTACAATTACTCAAGTTTTTTTGTAATTACCCAATTACATACTCCTCTTAATTAAGACACAGGCACGCACACGCAGTGGGGCACTAACCTGAGATACATGAGAACCAAGTGCCAAGTTTCCAAGACCAGGATAAGCCTATGGACAGCATGCACAAACTATGTATATAACCAGCTAAAAAAACAAACTGGTTTACAGTACAGGCATAATATAAATTTAAGTAACGATATGTAAACAAACCCTGCAACAGACAGCTTTGTTTTTAGGTCTTTTCTGCTTTGCCGACAAGAATACCTGGTTAGAGCTCGATTCAGAACCTCCCAACAATAAAAACCGCTCAGAGAGGTTCGTTCTGAGATCAGCGTCTTGTGCTTCTCTTTCCTGATAATCTATATCCGTGCCAAGATATGAAGGTCCGGCAGGCGCAAGACTGTCATCAAATGAATCCATTATTTGGGGAAAGGAGAAACAAACAAAAAATATATATAAATTACTACAAGGATTAAGCAAATACAGATTAGTTGAATGGGCATAGACACTACTGGTATCAGGACGTTAAATTATCTGTATAAAACATATATCTAATGTTTCCTACAATTCAGTATGTGTTTGTATTTACATATACAGTACACAAAGTAATCCCTAGTTGTGGTCTTCAAAAAGAATGAGCAAAGAAAGCCAGCAAAATGTGACACGTACATTGATAATAAATGTTCTAAATGAATTTGTAGGCACTATTTTATTTCATTTAAAAAAAAGTTTGCAAGGGTTGTTTTATGTTTTTGAAAGCTATCACAGTTATTTATTTGTAAAGCCGCGCTTATAGTGCCGGCGACGTCGCGTCAAAACAAATGCATTCACGCCGTTGCGTGCGCTTATAGTAAGCGCGACGCAGCGGCTTGGTCACGACCGCTGGAAGTCATTTCAATATTTCCAGCGACCGCAGCGTCACAATCAGCTAAAATCCCAGCAGTGGGATTACGTAACATTATACCATTTAAACAGAATACTATATGCCACCGATTCTCTTCATTCCAAGAACATTTTGGAAGAAATGACACTTTCTGGTAAGACTATTTGAAGTAGTCTGCGTACATATTGATTGCTCCTTTGTACTCAAACTTGGGTCGTATTCTAACGTAAAGAATCAGGGGGTCAAAATGTAAACCTCTTCCCAGTAATAGTGTCATTTGCTTCCTTAGGCTGCGTTTATAGTACTCGCTACAGCGACGCTACCCGTGACGTCACACGTTGCAAGAGTTGCAGATGTTGCTGGCGGCAAGGAGCTATGTGATTGGATGCTCCCAGTAACGTGGTGTTGCTGTCTTTGCAAATCTCAAATTCTTTTGACTACAGCGATTTTGGTAGCGGTGACGTCACACGTCGCTGTCGCACCCACTATGGCCGGCCGCTACTGACTACATGGAGTTGTTTCCGAAGCCAGTACTATAAACACAGCCTTAGAAAGACTAATCAACATTTTTTTAAACATTAGTTTTACGGGGTGCGCGCAACGTCAATGCGGGTGCACACAGGCTAGGGAAGCTCTGTGCACCCGACGGGGAAAATAGTTAAAATCCCCTGATCGCCGCTCCGATCAGTCCCGTGGGACACCCGATCAGCCGGGGGAAATAGAAAGGGAAGGAGGGGGGATGTCCTCCAGGAAAACGCCGAAGCCAGGGACCCCAGATCTCTTTTGCTTCAGCCACGGGCAGCAAGAAGAAAAATAGACAAAAATGTCCATTTGATCTAGTAGCCATAAGGCCCCCTTTGACCAAATAGCTTGCACTCTATTTCTTTGAAGCTCAAGAGATTTTTTTTATTTTTAATCCTGCATTTCAAAGCCCAGGATTACACACCCTAAGTGTCATCACCTGTTCTGGGCTGAATGACGGCGAATCCCCTCCTGTCTATAATGTTAATTTCCTTACTCTTATAACTTTAAAATACCAAAATTATAGGGGACATTCATTTAATACTGGGGGTGAACTTTAATGCTCAAAAACATAACCCCTCTATGTGTTCGTACCTCAGTAATGCCCACACCAAATATCATCTTTCTAGGATGCGTCTAACTAAAATGAGCTACTGGCTTTCATGTGGTTTTAATCTTATTTTAATAAAACAAACCTGCTCAGTGTTTTACCTGACTGGAGTATGGGGATAAACATTAACCCCTTATGCCCCGTGTAGGTTGGGGGTATTTTTCACACAGTCACAGTAATGCATACAAAATGCCCGGGCCGAAGAGCTGACATTCTACATTTTAACTTAAAACACCTGTAACTCTTCACCTTATCCCTGGTGAGAGATGTACTGAACCCCACACTGGGCTTTTGGGCAGCTTCTCTCCCCCCCCCCCCCCCACAGGCAGCTTCTCTCCCCCCACTCCCCCACAGGCAGCTTCTCTCCCCCCTCACACACAGGCAGCTTCTATACACACACACCTCTCTCCCCCTTCCCCCCCCCCCAGGCAGCTTCTCTCAACATACACACAGCTTCTCTTCCATCACACACCCACACAGCTTCTCTTCCATCACACACACACACACACACACACACACAGCTTCTCTTCCATCACACACACACACACCGCTTCTCTTCCATCACACACACACACACAGCTTCTCTTCCATCCCCCCCCCCACACACACACGCAGCTTCTCTCTCCCCCCCCCACACAGACAGCTTCTCTCTCCCCCCCCCACACACACACAGACAGCTTCTCTCTCCCCCCCCTCACACACACAGACAGCTTCTCTCTCTCTCCTCTCCCCTCCCCCCCCCCACACACACAGGCAGCTTCTCTCTCTTCCCCCCCCCCCCACACACACACAGCCTCTCTCTCCCCCCCCCCCCACACACGCAGGCAGCTTCTCTCCCCCCCCACACACGCAGCCTCTCCCCCCCCCCCCCACACACGCAGCTTCTCTCTCCCCCCTGCCACACACAGCTTCTCTCTCCCCCCTCCCACACACAGCTTCTCTCTCCCCCCTCCCACACACAGCTTCTCTCGCCCCCCCTCCCCTACCCCCCCACACACACACATAGGCAGCTTCTCTCTCCCCCCCACACACACAGGCAGCTTCTCTCTCCCCCCCTCCCACGCACAGCTTCTCTCTCCCCCCTCCCACACACAGCTTCTCTCACCCCCCCCTATCCCCCTCCCCCACACACACATAGGCAGCTTCTCTCTCCCCCCCACACACACAGGCAGCTTCTCTCTCCCCCCCCCCACACAGACAGCTTCTCTTTCCCCCCCCCACACAGACAGCTTCTCTCTTCCCCCCCCCACACACACACAGACAGCTTCTCTCTCTCCCCTCCCCCCCACACACACAGGCAGCTTCTCTCTCTCCCCTCCCCCCCACACACACAGGCAGCTTCTCTCTCTCCCCTCCCCCCCCCCCCACACAAACACACAGCCTCTCTCTACCTCCCCCCCCCACACAAACACACAGCCTCTCTCTACCTCCCCCCCAACCACACAGGCAGCTTCTCTCCCCCCCCCCACACACGCAGCCTCTCCCCCCCCCCCCACACACGCAGCTTCTCTCTCCCCCCCTCCCACACATGCAGCTTCTCTCTCCCCCCCCTCCCACACACGCAGCTTCTCTCTCCCCCCTCCCACACATGCAGCTTCTCTCTCCCCCCTCCCACACACAGCTTCTCTCACCCCCCTACCCCCCCCCCCCACACACACATAGGCAGCTTCTCTCTCCCCCCCACACACACAGGCAGCTTCTCTCTCCCCCCTCCCACACATGCAGCTTCTCTCTCCCCCCCTCCCACACACAGCTTCTCTCACCCCCCTACCCCCCCCCCCCACACACACATAGGCAGCTTCTCTCTCCCCCCCACACACACAGGCAGCTTCTCTCTCCCCCCCCTCCCACACACAGCTTCTCTCTCCCCCCCTCCCACACACACACATAGGCAGCTTCTCTCTCCCCCCCACACACACAGGCAGCTTCTCCCCCCCCCCCCCCCCACACAGGCAGCTTCTCTCCTCCTCCCCCCCCCCCCCCCACAGGAAGGCGGCTTCTCTCCTCCTCTCCCCCCCCCCCTATCCACAGGCAGCTTTTCTTCCCCCCCCCCCCCCCCCCGGGCAGCTTCTCTCCTCTTACACCCCACAGGCAGCTTTTCTCCCCCCCCCCCCCCCCACACAGGCAGCTTCTCTCCCCCACCCCCCCACACACACCGGCAGCTTCTCTCCCCCACCCCCCCCCCCCCCCACCACACACAGGCAGCCTCTCTCCTCTTACCCCCCCCTCCTCCCCCCACAGGCTGGTTCTCTCCTCTTACCCCCCCACCACACACACACAGCCACACACAGCTTCAGCTATCACCCCCCATGCACGCACGCACACAGACAGACACCTCCCACACGCACCGGCGCCACAAAAATAAGCGAAAGAACCCTACTGACCTAAACCACAGCAACAGCCCCCGGGGGCTCGGAGCAGCGGACAGACAGCACCAACAGCGATAACAACGCGGCGCCTTTTTTAAATGTATCCAGCCCGGTGCATCATGGGACAATGACGTCCGGGCTCAGCCTGCCCCCGTAACCCATTCGCTGCCAGACATGTGCATGACGCGAGCGCGCGCCTTGCCGGCCATGAATCGCCCGGCCGAGCAGGGCACAGCGCACGAACGCCAGCGCACCCGCTCCCTGCCTGGCCGCAGCCTTGGGGCTCGACCTGGGTGGCGCTGAGCGGGCGCGCATGCTCACTGTAGACACGTTGCGACAATGCACGTGTCCTGCGTGAGGCACGCCTCATACCATACGTACATGCTTTCTGGACATATTCCTATGCGTCATATCACACACATTCAGGGATTCCTTCTCCCCTGAATGTCAGGTATCCCTAGTGGGCTTTAGAGGAGCCTTATACCCTCTGGAATATCAGGTTAGCACCACCTAATTCTAATATTTTCACACATGTACCCTATACCTCCACGTGTATATTCCCTATTATATGCCAATAAACTTTTTTGTTTTGCGTCTTTTTGGCACTTTAGGCTACTAGCTTGGGTTTATATTTTGTTCCACCTAATGTCCCCATAGAGTGCAATTCTGGGTTTTTTTTCTAGCTAGGATTCTCATCCTGACTAGTTTTCTGTGCAAATGTACCCCTGCAAGAAATACACAAACCTAGCAGACCCCGACATATGTAGAGGAAAGGTTACAAGCTTGCATAATGATTTTCTAGCTGACTCAATTCATTTGTTGTTATTCTTATGCATTATATGTTATTAAATTAATGTTCTCATATTCATATTTGTTTACCTTATACGCATATGTAATGACGTACGAGCCGCCTCATAAAGGGGGCGTGAGCTTTAGTATTAGGGTATAAATATGTCTTGTAGGCCATATACTAGTGAGTCAGAGAGCTTGTGTTTATAAGCTGTCTCCTGTTTGCACCTGTACGCAAATAAACTCATTTGTCATTCTGCAATTTAACCCTCAACTTGTATTTTTTATTCACGCCTTTCACGTGTGTGTGTGTTGTGTGTGTGTTGTGTGTGTGTGTGTGTGTGTGTGTGTGTGTGTATTGTGTGAGTTAATAATTTATTACAGTAAATAATATTTTTTAAATAAAAAAAAACGACTTGTATAAATAAAAATAATTTTTATTGTGCAATGTTGATAAATATATATACATACATACACATACATTACAGCAGCGGTATCAGCGCGAAAATTTACTTTTCCCTGTCTTCCCCCCGTCGGCTGGCTCCACGCTCACAGCCGTGCGCGCACGCGGCCCTATTATAGAAAGGCTGGCTAACCACAGCCAATGAAAAGTGCAGCGCGCACGGCGCAGTAAGCACGCCCACTATACACGCGGCCTAATGTAGGAAGCATTACTAAAGTGACAGCCCCTTCCCCTTCTGATAGGCTCTGGCTTTTGAGACCCGCCCTCTCTCTAGCAGTGAACCAATTGTATCTAGTTACAGTCCAGTCAATCATTCCAGGAACTACATTGCCCAGAATACTGTGCAAGAACTGAATTAAATAACCCTGAGAAAAGCGATCAATTACAGGAGTACAGATCGATCTGCAGCTTAGCTAATCACTTGTCAGTGTGCAGATTGTATTGATGCACATATTGAATGGTAAAAAAAAAATATATATTTTTTTTTTAAACCGCAGCTTGAATTGCAGCTTTAACCATGTGCTCGGCACTCGCTTTACAACCCCATGAAGCCACAAAACCTACAGCCCCTTCACAGCTGATAAGGTCCCTGCCCCCCCGCTTCTCCCTGTCACCGCCATATAACCCCACACACTGTCCTTCATGTGTCTCACAACATACTCTGTGCGCTCTCAAGTCCCTCTACCAACCCCATGTTAAAAGTGCTTTTAGACTGGGGATGATATAAATCAGCTGGGGCGCTCCCTGAATGTAGGTGTACACGTTAAACCACAGAAAAAAGTATAATCATTCAAAATACACAATAAAATAAAAGATTAATACTGGCCCGTTC
Organism: Ascaphus truei; assembly: GCF_040206685.1. Classification (NCBI taxonomy): domain Eukaryota; kingdom Metazoa; phylum Chordata; class Amphibia; order Anura; family Ascaphidae; genus Ascaphus; species Ascaphus truei. The sequence goes on along the minus strand of NC_134485.1, from coordinate 145,269,276 downwards.
GGTAATGTTGCAGCTTAACCAGAAGAAGATCAATGGAAGTGGCTCACACATGGCTGTGTGAGTATCTGTTTCACATATGTTTAGTGTCACCCCCAATTGGTGTGGATTACATTCATGTTCAGGCGCTAATCCCCTGTTTGAAATAAAATATTATATTCTTTTGCATTTGTTATTGTTTTTATATTGAGATCCATCTTGGACATCCTTGCGCTGACCATAACATACACCCAAGCTTTTAGACTGGTGCACATCTTCCTTAAAAAGGCGGGTCACATACACTTCAAAATATTTATGCTTGTGTAGCCAGGTCCCCTCTGGCCCTCCGGTTTCCCCTTTCTCCCTCGCTTACCTTCGCTCCGGTAGGGGATGCTGCGGGGGTGAACGCGTCGCAGGGCGCTCCCGGCGACATCAGTGACAGGGCGCTTCCATATTTATTGTGTCTGCATAAGCGACACGGTGGCCGTCTTGCGTTTGGCGATAGGCTCGCGCATGCGCAGGTGCAATGCGGCAGCCATTACAGGGAGTGAGAAGAGGCACACAATAGTCAGGGACATCCCCCAGTTCGCACATGCGCTGTTAGCGGCGGCGGCCATTACAGTTTGCGCACGCGGTCCCAATGCTAAAGAGGCCCATGCGGAACTACAACTCCCAGCAGCCCTAGAGGCTGGAGCTCAGGTGATGCCACAGCAGCCAATAGGGCTAGCAAGATTCTCCTGCTAGAGAAAGATACATTGTTGTGCACAGACCATGCGAGTTAGTTGGAGCTGGGACACAGACAGGGGAGGGTGGGTATGTGTATGGAGCCAGTGGCTCATGCACTAGGCCAGACATCCCCCTTAGGCCCCAGCCCAACTCACCTCAGCTTGTGGTTGCTGCAGGGACTCCCCTGAGATAGGGACAGGGTCCTGTAGAACCTAGACAAGTGAGGAGGCGCAGAAATTTTCAGGAGACATGAAGGTTTGAATTTCGGCGCTGAAGTGAACGGAGGAGCGGTCACATGACCGCAAACATCCAATGGGAGCGAGGGACTAGCCCCGCCTCCCACCACGCCTCTGATCCACCTCTGTCCCACTTCTGCCCCGCCCCCAAAGCGCGCTCACTGCCTCGCCTGCCAGGACGCAAAAAAGCACCAGCTTGAGTAGGCGAGGCAGAGAAGGAGGCCCGAGGCACCATGCCCGAGGCCTTAAGGTGGATCAATCCATGTGGGAGCCACCCACCGTTGAGACGGAGGCATCTTGGATCATCTCCTGGAGCAAAGGATTCCAAGTCAAGCATCTGCGTGCCCGGGTGAGGACACATCCGGCAGGTACAGTGAAGTTACCAAGTGCACCACCATACTGGTTTACACAGGCATTGATCACGCCTATAGTTGTGGGACTCTGGGTACACGGTGTGGGGTTAAGGACCGACGACCCGACAGGTAGTTGTGCCTATTAGTGTCTTAGAAGGACACTGTCATAAGTTTATGAATGTTGTATTGTGTTTATCTGCCCCTATAGTAAACTGTTTATATATACTCTGGTGTATGTGATTATTATATGTGGGTCCTGTGTCAGGGATCATTCTACCCTTAGAATTCTACACAGGTGGAGGCGCTGTTTATGTAAGGTCGTTCCAGAGGATACACCCCTGGTTCTTACTGGCGTAGGTTCAGGCCTCCTGTGAACCTGACAGGTAAAGCACCACACACCTGGTAATACATATAGATTCCCCTCACATGCACTCTACCTGCGATTGGAGAGGGGGGGGGGAACTGTGTTACACTTATATTGAAAACTGGCTTATTCCTACCACAAACTTTGCCATTGATTTGTTTAATTTCTGCCTGCACCCCTCAATAGTTTTTCAACTTCTTAACCCAACTCCAATACCATCTCTGGACTATTTCTGACCATAGAAGAGCATATGCTGAATTGGCACAGAAAATGTCCCAAAAGCCTTAACATTTCCATAACCAACCTACTGGGTGATATTTACACCAAATCATTGCCCTGTTACCCGTACATGTATGGTCATCACATCAGGCCCCTTTCCTAATTACGAGAAAAAATATATAAAGAAAGCAGTGCTAATCTGTCCGCTACAAACATTATCCTGTAATTTATAGTTCTATTGAGGAATCTGGCCACTCAACATACTGTATATACCTTCGTCACCAATGATATGCAATGACACATAAGCCTCTTGTGGGGGTTAGTCATACATTATTAGTATAAACAGCATGTACATGTAGCCCTTGTTCCACCTCCCCCCCCCTAAGTGAGATAAGGGTGGGTATGCCATTATCTGCTACTTCTAGGTGCTGGTGCAAACCTGTAGGTAACAGGAGGGCTGAGCGCTCCGCGGTGGTGTGGGGAGAAACAGGACAGCCTGGTCTTTTTTGGGTGGTTTTATTTCAGCAACATCTTAACAGCTACACAGGATATAGAACATGCTTTCTTCATAGCTGTACTTCACCTCTCATGAATCTCCTTGTCAGAGCCCTGACTCAGGCTTAATTCTCTCCCTTCCCATCCCCTCATGGGTGGGAGGGACAGGCTCCCTTTTCTTCTCTTACTCCATTCCTGGGAGTCACTGAACTGATCAGAACTGAACTAAATTTGGGAGGGTGTCAGAATGTATCATCTTTGGGGAGTGTCTCTAACTCTGACTCATAGCAAGCCAGAGCCGGATACTGATAGGCCCAGAACACACAGGGGGCGTTCCAACTAGTATCCACCCCTTAGATTGATATCCTCAGAAGTTGCTAGGCCCACCCTTGAATACTGATACATCATTCATGGCTGTAATACACACACAGACCTAAGGAAGGAATTAACCTTTCCACTGCCTGCACTAACAGAACTGACAGAGGAAAGGCACAGGGAAAAGAAGTAGCTGCCGGAAGGCTAGGCTATATACTGCTGCGGCCAAGCTTAATCTAAAGCTCAACCGCATTTTTTTCCACCTTTTTGCCGCCGAGATTGGCCGCGCGCCAGCCGCATCTCACGGCCGTTTTTCCAATCAGCACCTAATGGTGCTGAACAATAGAAGCGCCTGCAGCGCCGAAAAAAAAAAAGCCTGCGTCTCAACGGGGTTTTAAATTACCCGCGGTGGCGGCCGCTGTAGACTCAGGGCGGCCGCCACTGTACATATGAACTATTTAAGTACTAATCCCCGAAGAACAGGGCATTTCTGGCCAATAATGCCCTGGCTGGAAGAGTTGAAGGCCCGAGGCGAAGCTGGACTTTGCGCCTAAAAGTCCATTGGAAAGCACCCGCTTTCCCTCAGCCTCCGCGGGCCTCCGCACGGCTGTAATGTCTATGGACGCAGCCTAAAAGTCTTTGTGCCTAGACTCATGTGATGACCAAACTAGTTCTTTGAGCATTTTGTAGTTGCATTGCAGAACAAAATGGCATATTGAATTGTAGAGGGTATCAAGTTTTGCTAAGGTGGGTTTGGGGTGCTGAGCCGTATACTATGTCGCCATAGTCTATAATTGGCATTAGCATCTGCTGTGCGATACGCTTTCTGAACAGCAGATTTAAGGAGGATTTGTTTCTATAAAGTAGGGGTGCGCAAACTTTTCTTGCTGTGCCCCCGCCCCCCTGCCTGCTCTCCATTGCAGCACACCCCCCCCCCTTACCTCGGTGCAGCCTCATTTGACGCCGCATGGTCACGTATCCTGAGGCCGGCTGAACCTAGGTAAGTAGAGGTTGCAAAGGCCTTGCGTGGTCCCCCGGCATTTAATTTAAATGCCTTGTGGGAAGAACGCTGGACCTCTGCAACTGCCCGCGCCCCCCCCCACCCCTAGCACCCCTGCTATACAGTACACCTAATTTGGCATACGTTTTGGATGTCAGGGTATCAATGTGCAACCCAAATGTTAAATGGGAGTCAAACCATATGCCCAAGTATTTAAAACTAGTAACAGGACTTAGGGTGGTATTAGAGTTGGTTTTGATCTGGAGCTCATTCATTTGAAGCTTTCAAAATGTATCCTTGGTCCCAAATAACATTGTTCGTCTTGTCAGTGTTTAAAAACAGTTTGTTTTGGGAATTCCAATTTTCTTGTCTCAAGGTCCGATTGAAGTATGTGTCCAAGGTAGGAGAAGCTATGGCTGTGTGCATATAAGGTTGTCATCTGCATACATGTGTATTGAAGCTCCCTTATAAGATGTAGGAAGATCATTGCTGAACACTGAGAAGATTAGAAGCCCCAGAACAGAGCCTTGCGGGACACCACAGGTGATATCCAAGGGGTTTGAGTTAGTGCCTGAGAGACACATGTTGGGATCTACCTGATAGGTAGGAATTAAACCATTTTAAAGCATGCTTCCCCGGAGCACTGGAGTTTAAGCAAGATAACATGATCAACAGTATCAAAAGCATTTGCAAAATCTTGGAATATTGCACCATTAAGTTGACCCTGTTCCATTCCACACTGTACCTCATTGCAAACTTTTAGGAGGGTAGTTACCATGGAGTGTTTGGGGCGAAAGCCAGATTTAAATTGGCAAGGGAAATTTGTCTTGGTCTAGTAATCGCTTAATTGGGAGTGAACATAACATTGATAATTTTCCTTGAGTTATCTGATGCCTGGTGTTCGCTCACAAAACCCACTTGGTCATGATGGATGAACCTAGGAAGTATTGGGTTCAACCTGTTAGCCAGGATTTTACTATACATTTTCATATCCGTATTAGGCAGGGAAATTGGCCTATAGCTGCCACAACATAAAGGGCCCTTACCCTCTTTAGGAATCACCACTATATTGGCTTTCGTCATCTGTGAGGGGGATTTATTTTCCGCTAAGAAAATCATTAAATAAATCTTGTAAACATGGTCCTAAGATTCCTATAACATTTTTATTATACAGATTTGAGAAACCGCTCTGAGTTATTTTTGCGTTCCTTTCAGTTTAGGAAGGTTGCAATCTCCAATATAATCCCCTGTCTGGGACAAGTACGGGGTCTTAGAATTTGGGGCTGAGTTATCTAGGTTATAGAGGTCCATATAGAATTTAGCAAATTCCTCTGTTATCTTAGAGGGATTGTATGTCACTTCTCCTCCTTTCATTCTAATGGCAGGGACCAAAGTTCTTGACCTAATCCCACTGAGTTTAATAGTCAGCACACAGTCTGCCTTATCTCCTTTATCATAATAAATCTGTTTAGTCCACTTCAGGGCCTTCTCTATGTCCTCTAAGTCAGTGGTTTCCAATCTGTGCGCCGTGGCTTGCCTAGAGGGGCGCCGCGATTATCCCTCCCCACCATCCCTCCGATTATCCCTCCCCACCATCCCTCCGATTATCCCTCCCCACCATCCCTCTGATTATCCCTCCACACCATCCATCCTTAATGCTGTTACGCCGGTGCTGCCCGCAGACCTGACCCGTCCCCTGAGCTGAAGGGGGAAGTGGTAATACACGCACCCGTAGCAAAGGGAGCGTGTCCGGAGTGTGGTATGAAGCGATTCCAGGCCAGGTGTAGTAAGGTAGACAATACTTGCCGGTACCGGTTGTAGAGATAGAGAGAATGATGCCTTGCCGAAGTCAGGGAGTGGAGAGTGGAGATAGGTCGTAGTCCAAGCCGTGTTCAAGGGGTTACCAGAGTGAGCGTTGTTCAAGGAGTGCCGAGATCGAGAGCCAGAGGGGGTGGTCGTACGAGCTGCGTCAGAACCTGTGAAAACACTGAGAGAATCCAGAAGTACTTCCATACAGAGACTATGCCGAGCAAAGACTGAGAGCAGAGAGGAGCTAGATAAAGCAGGAAGGTCCAATCAGGAACGGAGGCGGGACAGGAAGAGGTACAGGGAGACACTGCAGATTGGTGCAGGCATAACAGGCCAGGTGAGACTTGTTGGTAACCTGAGTACGCCCATGCAGTGTGCGGGGGAGGAGCCTGAGGTCCGGGGGACGGGAAGAAGAGTGTGCAGACTGAGCATCCTCTGTAACTCGTGTACACGCGTGAACCGAGCCAGTGGATGGTGCAGGTGTGCGTGCAGGAGGGTGTGGGCGCGCCCGGCGCTGAGCAGAGGAATCGCCGAGGGGAGTGATCCCGCGACGGCGGCAGGGGCGGGGAGCCGTGGAGGCCGGTAAGGCAGGATTGTTTTGTGTGTCCAGGGGCTTCCTGCGGGGAGGGAGTGCTCTGTGTGGGGAGCGTGGAGAACGCCGATTCCTGACAGTACCCCCCTCTTCAGGAACGGCCTCAGGACGGTCCAAGAACGGTTTCTCTGGAAACTTTTTCCTGAAGGACTTAAGAAGGGCCGGGGCATGAATGTCCTTTGAGGATACCCAGGATCTCTCTTCAGGGCCAAAGCCCTTCCACTGCACCATGAACTGGAGCTGACCCCTGGATAGGCGAGAATCCAAAAGAGAGTGAACTTCGTATTCCTCGTTATTTTGTACAGTAATGGGATCCGGTTTACGAGTCTGATCCGGAAAGAAGTGACTGGAGATAAATGGTTTTAAGAGGGACACATGAAAGACATTGGGAATCTTCATACTGGGTGGTAGTTGGAGCCGGAATGCCACGGGATTGATTTGTTCACAAATAGGGAAGGGACCCAGGAACTTAGGTGCCAGTTTAGGAGATGGTACCTTGAGGTGGATATTCTTAGAGGAGAGCCATACCAAATCCCCTGGTTTGTAACTGGGCGCCGAATGACGACGACGATCGGCCTGTAGTTTTGATCTGCGGCAGGAGTTGAGAAGGGTAGACTGAATCCTGGACCATGCAGTTTGGAGGGAAGAAATGCGTTCATCTACGGCTGGTACTCCAGAAGGGATGTTGGGGATGGGAAGACAGGGAGGGTTGAACCCATAATTTATAAAGAAGGGCGACTCCCGGGTGGACTTGTTTTTGGCAGAATTGACGGCATACTCTGCCCAAGAGAGGAGTTGAGCCCAATCATCCTGGAAATCGGATATGAAACATCTCAGGTACTTCTCCAGGGATTGATTCTCTCCGTTTGTCCATTGGACTGAGGATGATAGGCGGAAGAGAAAGAAGAAGAGATGCCCAATCTCTTCGTGAAAGCTCTCCAAAATTTGGATACGAACTGAGAACCTCTGTCAGAAACAATGGACGAAGGGATCCCATGAATCCGGAAAATCTGCTCCGTAAAGATATCAGCAAGGGCGGGGGAGGTGGGTAATCCTTTAAGTGGAATGAAATGGGACATCTTCGAGAACCTGTCCACGACTACCAAGATAGTGTTCATTCCTCTGGACTTGGGCAACTCCACGATGAAGTCCATCGAAATGTGGGACCAGGGGCGGTCGGGAACTGGAAGGGGTAACAAAAAACCCTGAGGCTTTTGACGGAGAGTCTTGCTTTGAGCGCAGGTGGGGCAGGCGCGGGTAAACTCCAGAATATCTTGAGACATCCTTGGCCACCAGAAATTCCGACGAATGAGATCAGTAGTCTTCTTAAAACCTGGATGACCTGCAGATTTAGAGGAGTGACCCCAAGACAGGACCTCTGGAACAAATTTGGAAGGTACAAAGAGTTTGTTGTCGGGAACGACCAAGTCCTTAGGAATGCATCTCTGGGAGTGCAAAATCTTGTCAAGATTCTTGAAAGAAAATGTGGCGAGAATCCTCTCCTGTGGAAGGATAGTCTCCAAAGATTCCTCTGGCCTCTCTTCAGAAGAATGTATTCGGGAGAGTGCATCTGCCTTTACGTTCTTGGTCCCGGGGATATAGGAAAGGTGAAAATAGAATTGAGAAAAAAAAAAGAGCCCAACGAGCCTGTCGTGGACCAAGGCGTCGAGCGTTCTCTATGTAAAGAAGGTTTTTGTGGTCTGTGAGAATAGTAAACGGCTCTTTCGACCCCTCCAGCAGGTGTCTCCACTCTTGAAGAGCCATCTTCACGGCCAGAAGTTCCCTGTTACCCACGTCATAGTTCCTCTCGGCAGACAAGAATTTCTTGGAAAAATATGCGCAGGGATGTAACTTATCTTGGGGCGTGGGTCTCTGGGAAAGAACGGCACCAGCGCCGCAATCAGAAGCGTCGACCTCCAGGACGAAGGGAAGTTCAATGTTGGGATGACGGAGAATAGGTGCGGATATAAAAGCTTCCTTGAGTGTCTCGAAGGCGGAGATGGCCTCGGGTGACCAAGCAGAAGGATCAGCTCCTTTTTTGGTGAGCGCAGTAAGGGGTGCCACAATGGTGGAAAAACTCCGTATAAACTTGCGATAATAATTAGCGAACCCTAAAAAACGTTGTATGGCCTTGAGAGAGTTTGGTCTTGGCCATTCAGTGACTGCTTGAAGTTTACAGGAGTCCATCATAAACCCCTCATCGGAAATTATGTACCCCAGGAACGGAGTAGAGGTCTGATGAAAGGTGCACTTCTCCAGTTTGGCGTACAAATGGTGTTCACGGAGACGGGAAAGGACGTAGGAGGTGTGGCGTATATGGTCCTGGAGATCTTTGGAAAAAATCAGAATATCATCCAAGTATACAATAACAAAAATATTGAGTACCTTACGAAAGACGTCGTTGATGAAATCCTGGAAGACAGCGGGAGCATTACATAAGCCGAAAGGCATAACCAGATATTCGTAGAGTCCACTACGCGTGTTGAAGGCCGTCTTCCATTCATCCCCCTTCCTGATGCGCACCAGGTTATAGGCACCACGTAGATCCAACTTGGAAAAAATCTTGGCCCCCTGTAATTTATCGAACAGTTCGGTAATAAGGGGAAGGGGGTAATGATTTTTAATAGTTATGTGGTTTAAACCCCTGTAGTCGATGCAAGGCCTCAACGACCCGTCCTTTTTCTTGGCGAAGAAAAACCCAGCCCCTGTTGGGGAATTGGAGTGACGAATAAAGCCTTTCTTGAGATTCTCCTGGATATATTCATCCATAGCGTGAGATTCTGGTAACAGCAAGGGATAGGTCTTGGACTTGGGTAGGGAGTAACCTGGAACTAGATCGATCGGACAATCGTAAGTCCTGTGTGGCGGCAAGAGGTCTGACTGGATCTTATTGAAAACGTCCCGGAATTGATGGTAAACGGAAGGTAGAATAACTTCGGGAACAGAGGTATTGGCCAGCAGTTGATGAGTCTCTTCTGACCTCGGCCTCCAGGAAATGGGAGCAGAGGAAGTCCAGTCAATGAGAGGATTGTTAAGCTGTAGCCAAGGAAGACCAAGGGTGGGGGGTATCCCAGGAGCGTGAATGGCATCAAGAACTAAGATCTCCTTGTGCAGATGTGAGGACAGAAGCAAGGGAGACGTCTCTAAGGAGATGTGGGCCGGGGTAAGAGGACGTCCATCGATACCGACGAGTGCGATGGGAACCTTCTTTCTCACGAGTGGTATGCGGTTTAACATGGCGAATTCAAGATCCACGAAGTTTCCTCCAGCTCCTGAGTCAATGAAAGCGGCGGTAGAAGTCTTGAACTTATCGCCTGAAAGGGAGACTGGAAATGTAAGTTTCTTAGGGAGTTCACCTTTAGAAAGGGGACGTGGAGACATTACACCCAGAGAGAGCCCTTCTGTACTCACTGGGTGTTCCCGTTTCCCGGACGCAGTGGACACTCCCGAACCAGATGTTCCATGGATCCGCAGTAGAAACACAATCCCCCAGCGTGGCGGAACTGCCGTATCGGTGTGCGGATGTGTTGTACCCCCAATTGCATTGGCTCTGGCAAGTCCAGTGCAGGACGAAGAGGTATGGTAGCACTTGGGGAAGCAGGAGTGTTGCTGGGAGTACTGGAGAACGGAACTTGAAAGTTATGGACGCGAGTGCGCTGACGCTCTGAGCGGCTTACCTGGATACGTTGATCCACTCGGACAGCCAAATCAATGAGGACCTCCAATTGATCTGGCCTGGATTGGTGAGAGAGTTCATCCTTGATGGGATCTGCCAGGCCTTGCCAGAATACGGAGACGAGAGCCTCTTGTCCCCAGTTAGTCTCGGTTGCTAGAGTCCGGAATTTCACAGCATACTGCGTCACCATTCGTCGTCCCTGTGTGATCTGGAGGAGAGAAACAGATGCCATCTCCCGACAAGCGGGAGAATCGAATATTTGTTGAAACTCGGCTTTAAATGCCGGGTAATCTTGGGTAAGGTCAGAACGTCGATCCCAAACCGGGGAAGCCCAAGCCAGAGCGCTGCCAGTGAGGAGGTTATAAATGTAGGCTACCTTCTTGCGATCAGTATTGTAGAGATGGGGGGCCATTTCAAACTGCACCTCACACTGGTTTAGGAAACCCCTGCAATCTTGCGGTTCACCTGCATAAGGCTTGGGGGGAGGAATCTTTACATCTGAGCTGCTAACTGCGCTTGCGGAGTGGGGGCTTACATCTGGCGGGGTCGCGGTCGGTATCTTGTCTGAGAGTACTGCGACCTGGCGTGTAAGTGCCACAATTTGATCCGCCATGGCCTGGTTTTGCTGAAGCAGATTGGAGAGAAACTGTTGAAGTTTGGTCTGGTCTGCGTCTTGTGGGCTCATAATGTTACGCCGGTGCTGCCCGCAGACCAGACCCGTCCCCTGAGCTGAAGAGGGAAGTGGTAATACACGCACCCGCAGCAAAGGGAGCGTGTCCGGAGTGTGGTATGAAGCGTTGCCAGGCCAGGTGTAGTAAGGTAGACAATACTTGCCGGTACCGGTTGTAGAGATAGAGAGAGAATGATGCCTTGCCGAAGTCAGGGAGTGGAGAGTGGAGATAGGTCGTAGTCCAAGCCGTGTTCAAGGGGTTACCAGAGTGAGCGTTGTCCAAGGAGTGCCGAGATCGAGAGCCAGAGGGGGTAGTCGTACGAGCTGCGTCAGAACCGGTGAAAGCACTGAGAGAGTCCAGAAGTACTTCCATACAAAGACTATGTCGAGCAAAGACTGAGAGCAGAGATGAGCTAGATAAAGCAGGAAGGTCCATCAGGAACGGAGGCGGGACAGGAAGAGTTACAGGGAGACACTGCAGATTGGTGCAGGCATAACAGGCCAGGTGAGACTTGTTGGTAACCTGAGTACGCCTGTGCAGTGTGCGGGGGCGGAGCCTGAGGTCCGGGGGATGGGAAGAAGAGTGTGCAGAATGAGCATGCTCCGTAACTCGTGTACGCGCGTGAACCGAGCCAGTGGATGGTGCAGGTGTGCGTGCAGGAGGGCATGGGCGCGCCCGGCGCTGAGCAGAGGAATCGCCGAGGGGAGTGATCCCGCGACGGCGGCAGGGGCGGGGAGCCATGGAGGCCGGTAAGGCAGGACTGTTTTGTGTGTCCAGGGGCTTCCTGCGGGGAGGGAGTGCTCTGTGTGGGGAGCATGGAGAATGCCGATTCCTGACAAATGCCGGCCGGGCCGCAGGGGATTGGCTGCAGGTCAGAGGAAGCCGGTGGTGGGGCTTCCGCTTTGTGCAGAGCACACAGTGAGTGTGTGTGTCTGCCTTCCTGTTCCTGGCTCCTCTATCTGCTAGTGGCTGTGCCGTGTCCTGTCCCCTTCTGCCCTGGGTGATATGAGAAGGTAGGGGGGGAGGTAGGGGGGGGAGTTGTACATTTGCCTGTCCTGGCAGTGGGAGGCAAGGAGCCGCCTGCACGGATCTCCTGCCTTTCCTCCTCTCCCCCTCCCCCCAGTCACATCCGTCGCTGCCTCTGCTCTCCACTGCGTGTGTGTGTATCTGTGTGTGTGTGTATCTGTGTGTGTGTGTATCAGTGACTATGTGCAGGGAGGCGCCTGCACGGATCTCCTGCCTTTCCCCCCCTCCTTCCCCCCCAGTCACTCACATCCGTCGCTGCCTCTGCTCTCCACTGTGTGTGTGTATCAGTGTGTGTGTGTGTGTGTGTATGTATCTGTGACTGTGTGTGTGTGTATCAGTGACTGTGTGTGTGTGTATGTATCAGTGACTGTGTGTGTGTGTATCAGTGACTGTGTGTGTATCAGTGACTGTGTGTGTGTGTGTATCAGTGACTGTGTGTGTGTAACAGTGACTGTGTGTGTATCAGTGACTGTGTGTTTGTATCAGTTAGAGTCTGGGAGAGTGTGTGTCTGGGAGAGTGTGTGTCTGGGAGAGTGTGTGTCGGAGAGAGTGTGTGTCGGAGAGAGTGTGTCGGAGAGAGTGTGTGTCTGAGAGAGTGTGTGTCTGAGAGAGTGTGTGTCGGAGAGAGTGTGTGTCGGAGAGAGTGTGTGTCTGAGAGAGTGTGTGTCTGAGAGAGTGTGTGTCTGAGAGAGTGTGTCTGAGAGAGTGTGTGTCTGAGAGAGTGTGTGTCTGAGAGAGTGTGTTTCAGAGAGTGAGAGAGAGTGTGTCTGAGAGAGTGAGTGAGAGAGAGTGTCTGAGAGAGTGAGTGAGCGAGTGTGTCTGAGAGAGTAAGAGTGTGAGTGAGAGAGTGTGTGAGAGAGTGAGTGAGAGAGTGAGTGAGAGAGTGTGTTTCAGAGAGTGAGTGAGAGAGAGTGTCTGAGAGAGTGTGCCTGAGTGAGTGAGTGTGTCTGAGAGAGTGAGAAAGAGTGTGTCTGAGAGACAGTGTGTGTCTGAGAGAGTGAGAGAGAGTGTGTCTGAGAGAGTGAGTGAGAGTGTGTGAGAGAGAATGTGCCTGAGAGTGTGTCTGAGAGAGTGAGTGTGTGTGAGTGAGTGAGTGAGAGAGTGTGTCTGAGAGAGAGAGTGAGTGAGAGTGTGTCTGAGACACAGAGAGAGTGTGTCTGAGAGTGTGTCTGAGAGTGTGTCTGAGAGAGTGAGTGAGAGTGTGTCTGAGACACAGAGAGAGTGTGTCTGAGAGTGTGTCTGAGAGTGTGTCTGAGAGTGTGTCTGAGAGAGAGTGTGTCTGAGAGAGTGAGTGAGAGTGTGTGTGAGAGAATGTGCCTGAGAGTGTGTCTGAGAGAGTGAGTGAGAGTGTGTCAGAGAGTGAGTGTGTGTGAGTGAGTGAGTGAGTGAGAGAGTCTGAGAGAGAGAGTGTGTCTGAGAGAGTGAGTGTGTGTGAGTGAGATAGAGTGAGCGAGTGAGAGTGTGTCAGAGTGTGAGTGAGAGTGCATCTGAGACAGAGAGAGTGTGCCTGAGAGTGTGTCTGAGAGTGTGTCTAAGAGAGTGTGTGTCTGAGAGAGTGTGTGTCTGAGCGAGTGTGTGTCTGAGCGAGTGAGTGAGAGTGAGTGAGAGTGTCTGAGAGAGTATGTGAGAGTGTGTCTGAGAGAGTGAGTGTGTCTGAGTGAGAGAGAGTGTGTCTGAGAGAGTGAGAGAGAGTGTGTCTGAGAGAGTGAGAGAGAGTGTGTCAGAGAGTGAGTGAGAGTGTGTCTGAGACACAGAGAGAGTGTGTCTGAGAGTGTGTCTGAGAGAGTGAGAGAGTGTGTCTGAGAGAGTGAGAGAGTGTGTCAGAGAGTGAGAGAGAGTGTTTCAGGGAGTGAGTGAGAGTGTGTCTGAGACACAGAGAGAGTGTGTCTGAGAGTGTGTCTGAGAGAGTGTGTCTGAGAGAGTGAGAGAGAGTGTCTGAGAGAGAGTGTGTCTGAGAGAGTGAGTGAGAGTGTGTGTGAGAGAACGTGCCTGAGAGTGTGTCTGAGAGAGTGAGTGAGAGTGTGTCTGAGAGAGTGAGTGTTTGTGAGTGAGAGTGTCTGAGAGACAGAGTGAGTGAGAATGTGTCTGAGAGAGTGAGTGTGTGTGAGTGAGTGAGAGTGAGTGTGTGTCAGAGAGTGAGTGAGAGTGCGTCTGAGACACAGAGAGAGTGTGTCTGAGAGTGTGTCTGAGAGAGTGTGTCTGAGAGAGTGTGTCTGAGAGAGTGAGAGAGAATGTGTCTGAGAGAGTGTGTGTCTGAGAGAGTGTGTGTCTGAGAGAGTGTGTGTCTGAGAGAGTGAGAGTGTGTCTGAGAGAGTGTGTTTGAGAGAGTTTGAGAGAGAGTGTGTCTGAGAGAGTGAGAGAGAGTGTGTCTGAGAGAGTGAGAGAGAGTGTGTCTGAGAGAGTGAGAGAGAGTGTGTCTGAGAGAGAGTGTGTCTGAGAGAGAGTGTGTGTCTGAGAGAGAGAGAGAGAGAGAGAGAGAGAGAGAGTGTGTGTCTGAGAGGGTGAGTGTGTCTGAGAGAGTGTGTTTGAGAGTGTGTGTCTGAGAGAGTTTGAGAGTGAGTGAGAGAGAGTGTGTCTGAGAGAGTGAGTGAGAGAATGTGTGTGAGAGAATGTGCCTGAGAGTGTGTCTGAGAGAGTGAGTGAGAGTGTGTCTGAGAGAGTGAGTGAGTGAGAGAGTGTCAGAGAGTGAGTGAGAGTGTGTCTGAGAGTGTGTCTGAGAGAGTGAGAGAGAGTGTCTGAGAGAGTGTGTTTGAGAGAGTGTGTGTCTGAGAGAGTTTGAGAGAGAGTGTGTGAGAGAGAGTGTGTCTGAGAGTGAGAGAGAGTGTGTCTGAGAGAGAGTGTGTGTCTGAAAGAGAGAGAAAGAGAGAGAGTGTGTCTGAGAGAGTGAGTGTGTCTGAGAGAGTGTGTGTCTGAGAGAGTGAGAGTGTGTCAGAGAGTGAGTGAGAGTGTGTCAGAGAGTGAGTGAGAGTGTGTCTGAGACACAGAGAGAGTGTGTCTGAGAGTGTGTGTCTGAGAGAGTGAGAGAGAGTGTGTCTGAGAGAGTGTGTGTCTGAGAGAGTGAGAGTGTGTCTGAGAGAGTGTGTTTGAGAGAGTGTGTGTCTGAGAGAGTTTGAGAGAGAGTGTGTCTGAGAGAGTGAGAGGGAGTGTGTTTGAGAGAGTGAGAGAGAGTGTGTCTGAGAGAGAGTGTGTGTCTGAGAGAGAAAGAGAGAGAGAGAGAGTGTGTGTCTGAGAGAGTGAGAGTGTGTCTGAGAGAATGTGTCTGAGAGTGTGTGTCTGAGAGAGTTTGAGAGAGTGTGTCTTAGAGAGTGAGTGAGAGTGTGTCTTAGAGAGTGAGAGTGTGTCAGAGAGTGAGTGAGTGTGTCTGAGAGAATGTGTGTCTGAGAGAGTGTGTTTGAGAGTGTGTGTCTGAGAGAGTTTGAGAGAGAGTGTGTCTTAGAGAGTGAGAGTGTGTCAGAGAGTGAGTGTGTGTGTCTGAGAGAGTGAATGAGTGTGTCTGAGAGAGTGAGAGTGTGTCTGAGAGAGTGTGTCTGAGAGAGTGTGTCTGAGAGAGTGTGTCTGAGAGAGTGAGAGAGAGTGTCTGAGAGAGTGAGAGTGTGTCTGAGAGAGTGTGTTTGAGAGATTGTGTGTCTGAGAGAGTTTGAGAGAGAGTGTGTCTGAGAGAGTGAGAGAGAGTGTGTCTGAGAGTGAGAGAGTGTGTCTGAGAGAGAGTGTGGGTCTGAAAGAGAGAGAAAGAGAGAGAGTGTGTCTGAGAGAGTGAGAGTGTGTCTGAGAGAGTGTGTGTCTGAGAGAGTGAGAGTGTGTCAGAGAGTGAGTGAGAGTGTGTCAGAGAGTGAGTGAGAGTGTGTCTGAGACACATAGAGAGTGTGTCTGAGAGTGTGTGTCTGAGAGAGTGAGAGAGAGTGTGTCTGAGAGAGTGTGTGTCTGAGAGAGTGAGAGTGTGTCTGAGAGAGTGTGTTTGAGAGGGAGTGTGTCTGAGAGAGTTTGAGAGAGAGTGTGTCTGAGAGAGAGTGTGTGTCTGAGAGAGAGAGAGAGAGAGAGAGAGAGAGCATGTGTCTGAGAGAGTGAGAGTGTGTCTGAGAGAATGTGTCTGAGAGTGTGTGTCAGAGAGTTTGAGAGAGAGTGTGTCTTAGAGAGTGAGAGTGTCAGAGAGTGAGTGAGTGTGTCTGAGAGAGTGAGTGAGAGTGTGTCAGAGAGTGAGAGAGAGTGTGTCTGAGAGAGTGAGTGAGAGTGTGTCTTAGAGAGTGAGAGTGTGTCAGAGAGTGAGTGAGTGTGTCTGAGAGAGTGAGTGAGAGAGAGTGTGTCTGAGAGAGTGAGTGAGAGTGTGTCTGAGAGTGAGTGTGTGTGAGTGAGTGAGAGTGTCCGAGAGTGTGAGTGAGTGAGAGTGTGTCAGAGAGTGAGTGAGAGTGTGTCTGAGACACAGAGAGAATGTGTCTGAGAGTGTGTCTGAGTGAGAGAGAGTGTGTCTGAGAGAGTGTGTGTCTGAGAGAATGTGTGTCTGAGAGAGTGTGTTTGAGAGAGTGTGTGTCTGAGAGAGTTTGAGAGAGAGTGTGTCTTAGAGAGTGAGAGTGTGTCAGAGAGTGAGTGTGTGTGTCTGAGAGAGTGAATGAGTGTGTCTGAGAGAGTGAGTGAGAGTGTGTCTGAGAGTGAGTGAGAGAGAGTGTTTCTGAGAGAGTGAGAGAGTGTGTCTGAGAGAGAGAGTGTGTCTGAGAGAGAGTGTGTGTCTGAGAGAGTGTGTCTGAGAGAGTGTGTGTCTGAGAGAGTGAGTGTGTCTGAGAGAGTGAGTGTGTGTCAGAGAGTGAGAGTGTGTGTCAGAGAGTGAGAGTGTGTTTCAGAGAGTGAGAGTGTGTGTCAGAGAGTGAGAGTGTGTGTCAGCGAGTGAGAGTGTGTGTCAGAGAGTGAGAGTGTGTCAGAGAGTGAGCGTATGTGTCTGAGAGAGTGAGCGTGTGTCTGAGAGAGTGAGAGTGTGTCTGAGAGAGTGAGAGAGTGTGTGAGAGTGAGGTCTGAGAGAGAGTGAGGTCTGAGAGAGTGAGGTCTGAGAGAGAAAGAGTGAGGTCTGAGAGAGTGTGTGTCTGTGAGAGTGAGTGTGTCTGAGAGAGTGTCTGAGATATTGAGAGAGAGTGTGTCTGAGAGAGTGAGAGAGAGTGTGTCTTAGAGAGTGTGTCTGAAAGAGAGAGTGTCTGAGAGAGAGTGTGTCTGAGAGAGAGTGTGTCTGAGAGAGAGTGTGTCTGAGAGAGTGTCTGAGAGAGAGTGTGTCTGAGAGAGAGTGTGCCTGAGAGAGTGTGTCTGAGAGAGTGTGTCTGAGAGAGAGTGTGTCTGAGAGAGAGTGTGCCTGAGAGAGAGTGTGTCTGAGAGAGAGTGTGTCTGAGAGAGAGTATGTCTGAGAGAGAGTGTGTCTGAGAGAGAGTGTGTCTGAGAGAGAGTGTGCCTGAGAGAGAGTGTGTCTGAGAGAGAGTGTGTCTGAGATAGTGTGGGTCTGAGAGAGTGTGTGCCTGAGAGAGTGTGTGCCTGAGAGAGAGTGGGTCTGAGAGAGTGTGGGTCTGAGAGAGTGTGTGCCTGAGAGAGACACCAACTGCGCACTGCAACTGTTAGGTATGTATATACAACTTTGTTTTTACTTTGGGCGCCGCGGAATAATCCTGATCGCCTTGGGGAGCCTTGAACCGAAAAAGTTTGGGAACCACTGCTCTAAGTGCAAGCTGTTGAGTTCTACTCTTGCCTGACTTAAAATGTTATAGACTTTCCTTGACGGATTTTTCTTGGGAGTGTTGCAACTGTAATAATTTTTACTGTTAGAAGTTTTTTTTCTCTATTTTTATCCTCTTTCTATGCGTTGCTATTGAAATGAGCTGTCCTCTGATCGTGGCTTTATGTGCCCCCCATAATGGTCTTGTCTGATCACGTAATAGGCCCTATATCTGAATGGACCAATACTTCCAAGATACTTTGGGATACAAATCCATGTCTGGATCTAATCACCTCCCAGGATCAGTTGCTGATCTCTACTTTTCCCCATAGATTCAAATGTTTCCCTTAAAAAATCAATTTGATCCTCGTTGGGAGCGTAGATATTTACTAAATTAATTTGTTGGCCTGAGCAGAGCCCGTGGACCACCAGGGACCACCCTTTTATCCCTCTTGATTTCCAGTGACTGGAACGGAATACCCTGTGTTATCTGTATCGCAACCCCCTTTTTTTTACTGGTAAAAGACGAGTAAACTGCTATAGGGTTAATCCCACTGAAAGTATTCGGGAGCTCCTGGGAGTCAAAATATCACTTGTAGAAAGATATCTGCTTTCAGATCTGTGGCAGGACGTCCTGTAGCCGAGGTCAGGGAACAGTCCACACGTGTAGTTTCAGGATAAATGAAAACGTTCAGTGGCTTTATTTCTCCACAGCAACATAACATGTGGGTACACTGTCCCTTTAAACAAAACAAATCCTGCTCCACATTGGGAGAAACTGACCAACACACTAGGCCTATCTAGAAAGCTGGCTGGCTAAACCATAACCAAACCATAAGTGTCCTTTAAACAGTCAGAAAAACAATGAACAATCCTAACTTTGGTTGAAGTAGTGACTTTGGTGAAATCCCTCTGGCTAACGCTCCGGTCTAAGGCAGCAGCTACTGCCAGTAACAACATCATCTTATACCTTGCTGCTTCTCAGGTGTCAGCTTACATCCTGATTACCTAGTTTCCACCTGAATTAACCCTTATGTCACCATGTATGTATGCCTGGCCAGTAAAACCGGGACGAGATGCGGTCCGTGGTCTTATCTCTGCCCAAATGACCACCCCATGGGAGAGTATGGGCTAGGGTGAACACTGCTTTAATGAACCCTTTAGGGACTAGCATCTGTCGAATGACCTCCCCTGTTTGTGTAACCTTATTCACACGATATAGGATGTCATTCAACAGTTCAAATTGGGGAAACACTTTTACACCTTGTTCATCCATTATCTTGTTATTGACCTGTACCACCTTCTCATATTGTCTAGCCAGAGCTGGGTCCTCCCTCTGCCTCTGACGGAAGTCAGGAAGATCCAGGTCTGGCAAAATTCCCGTATCTATCTGTTCCCCACCCTGGTCATCCCCGGCCATGACCTGCAGTCCTTTGGGCTGACTAATGTTACCAAGAGTCCCAGCCTTTCTTTACCAGTCCTCTTTTTCCGCACGTCTCTGTTTACGTGTCTTTGGGACGTGGTGTCTACGGGGAAAAATCTCTGGGGAAAAAGGAAACAAGTCTCCGGGCTTCTCCGGTACCAGAGAAGTAGGCTCCGTAGGAGTAGGGGCCAACAATGTTTTGAAGTAGGGCCAGTCTCGGCCAAGTAGAACAGGAGCAGGTAGCCAGGGAACAACTCCCACTAGTAGGCTAGCCTCTTGATCCTTG
The DNA here is from genome assembly GCF_040206685.1 of Ascaphus truei. NCBI lineage: Eukaryota > Metazoa > Chordata > Amphibia > Anura > Ascaphidae > Ascaphus > Ascaphus truei. The sequence continues at coordinate 145,250,426 of NC_134485.1, read as the reverse complement.
ATACGCAGTAGAACGTTCGCCGTCGGGTATCTCTTTGTATCCCCATGGATACATTCGATATTCCAAGGAGAGTCATAGGATAGTCTGTTGCTTGGAATTAGGCCCTCTAGGATCAGGGTTTTTCCAGTTCCCGAGTCCAGCATGGCTTTTACTTTTTTCCCCTCCAGAGATGCTGGGACTAACCATGGATTGTGGTCCCCTCGGAGACAAGCTGTGGCAGTGGTTCTGCCATATGAACAGTCCATTTCATCATCTCCTGAGTCCGCAAACTCGGTCGTCAGCGGAAGCTCTCGACGGGGCTCGGTGTTTGGACCTCTCCGCTGTTGGATGGGATCCTCCCTTCTGGTTGGTGGGGTTATCCTCTCCACCGGATGGGTGACAGGAGTCCAGGTTCTCGGGGAATACTGTGGGTGGCGGCCTCCCTTGAGTGATCCAATGGCCTCGGACCCGGGACGGGCGTCTCTGCGGGAGTTTGTACCAGGAACCCTCTGAGATGGGAAAGGGTCTTCCGATCAGGTTGACTGGATCTCCCGAGCTGGCGGGTTGTAGACCCCTCGATTGTCTGCTCTCCTGCCTCTAGCATCACCGGAAGCAACTGGTATTTGCACAGACCGTTCCCAGCTATCCTGTTGGGTGTCGTCGCCAAGGAAGTTTTCCACCAAGCGGACCGCTGAATCCAGAGAAAATGCAGCGGGTCTTTTTACCCAGGAGCGGGAGGAGGGGGGCAGTATCTGTATGAACTGCTCGAGCACAAACTGTTCAAGGATCTCTACCTTGGTATGCTTCTCCGGTTGTATCCACCGGGTACATAAGTCTACTAAGCGGTGGGCTATGACCCGGGGTCTGTCTCGGTTTGTGTATTTGACTGTCCGGAACCGCTGACGGTAGGTCTCTGGAGTAAGGCCTAGGCGATCCAGAATAGCAGCCTTTAGTTTCTGATAGTCCATGGCCTCATCTGCTGGAAGAGCCTGGTAGGCTGCCTGAGCTTCTCCTATGAGGAGTGGAGCCAGAGTCGTTACCCAGCGATCAACTGTCCAGCCATGGGCCGTGGCTACCCTTTCAAAAGTGAGGAGAAATGCCTCTGGGTCGTTGGTTGGCTTCATTTTAGGCAGCATCACCGGTGGGTTATTTGTAATCTCTGGTCTGCCTGGGGCTGGGCCTTCGACCAGCAGTTGGAGTAGCTTTTCCTCCCGCCGGGCTTGTTGCTCATCTTGCCGGTTGAAGTAGTGACTTTGGTGAAATCCCTCTGGCTAACAGCTCACATAGCAGTGTGCTCCGGTCTAAGGCAGGCAGCTACTGCCAGTAACAACATCATCTTATACCTTGCTGCTTCTCAGGTGTCAGCTTACATCCTGATTACCTAGCTTCCACCTGAGTTAACCATTATGAGTGCTGGGTGAAGCACTTAGACATATGTCTCCCAGGCATAACTGATAGGGGTTGACTTCACCCTGTCACAAGATCCTAAATCATTTTGGGCTAATCTGCGCGTACTATTGCTATTAAGGCCTTACACATTCATGGATAATAACTTCAGTGGCAATGGACTGGCCATTTGGCACGTGCACACACCACACACACCTCTCCTCCCCCCCAGGAACTTGGATACGAATGTAACCCTGTCCCCCCCTCCCTCCCCCAATCTCAGATAGGGTCTATTGTGGGAAAGAGTACAGTGGTTACTTGAAGTAGTGTGGTGCATACCTGCTGATAAACAGTGGCCCTGAGTCTCCCGCATGGTGGTATAGGGGAGGTCAGGACAGGCTTCTGGGGTATTACCTGAATCGTACTCACGGTGACAGCGCCTCCATCTCTTGCAGCCCCCAGAGATGTGGGGAGAAATCTCTGCTCTGTTAAGGGGCAGGGGTTACAGCCATCCACAGGTTATAAATAGGGGCACTCTCCTAGGGTGACCAAGTGTCCCGTTTTAGCTGGGACAGTCCCGGTTTTTTAATGGCTGTCCTGGTATTTTGATGGCTGTCCTGGCTGCCCCGCATTTTTTTAAATGTCCCGTTTTTTTTGTGGCTGTTCTGGATTTAGCCATCAGATCAGGGGGCTGCAGAGAGCACAGAATGCAGCCAGGAGGAGAGCGGAGGCCGGTCTGACTGCAGAGGGTGGGGGCGGGGTTAGCTGCAGAGGGTGGGGGCGGGGTTAGTGTCAGCGAAGCCTCAGCAGTGAGAGCCGGAAGAGAGGTGCCAGTCAAGATGGCTTCCCACCCCTCCATGCTCCACAGTGACAGGTAGGACACAGAGAAAGAGTGAGTGGCTCTGTGTGTGACACTGGTTGTGTGTGTGTGTGTGTGTGTGTGTGTGTGTGTGTGTGTGTGTGTGTGTGTGTGTGTGTGTGTCTGTCTCACTGGCTCTGTGTGTGTGTGTGTGTGTGTGTCACTGGCTCTGTGTGTGTGGGTCAGGTGCTCTGTGTGTGTGGGTCAGTGGCTCTGTGTGTGTGGGTCACTTGCTCTATGTGTGTGTGTGGGTCAGTGGCTCTCTGTTTGTGTGTGGGTCAGTGGCTCTGTGTGTGTGTGTGTGTCAGTGGCTCTATGTGTGTGGGTCTGTGGCTCTGTGTGTGTGTGGGGGTCAGTGGCGGTGTGTGGGTCAATGGCTGTGTGTGGGCCAGTGGGTGTGTGGGTCAGTGGCTGTGTGTGGGCCAGTGGCGGTGTGTGGGCCAGTGGCTCTGTGTGTGTGGGGGTCAGTGGCTCTGGGTGTGTGGGTCAGTGGCCCCGTGTGTGTGGGTGTGTGGGTCAGTGGCTCTGTGTGTGTGGGTCAGTGGCTCTGTGTGTGTGGGTCAGTGTCTCTGTGTGTGGATCAGTGGCTCTTTGTGTGTGGGTGTTATGGGTCAATGGCTCTGTGTGTGTGGGTCAGTGGCTCTGTGTGTGCATGTGTGGATCAGTGGCTCTGTGTGTAGGTCAGTGGCTATGTGGGTCAGTGGCTGTGTGGGTCAGTGGCTCTGGGTGTGTGGGTGTGGGTCAGTGGCTCTGAGTATGTGGGTGTGTGGGTCAGTGACTCTGTGTGTGTGGGTCAGTGGCTCTGTGTGTGGGTCAGTGGCTCTCTGTTTGTGTGTGGGTCAGTGGCTCTATGTGTGTGGGTCTGTGGCTCTGTGTGTGTGTGGGGGTCAGTGGCGGTGTGTGGGTCAATGGCTGTGTGTGGGCCAGTGGGTGTGTGGGTCAGTGGCTGTGTGTGGGCCAGTGGCGGTGTGTGGGCCAGTGGCTCTGTGTGTGTGGGGGTCAGTGGCTCTGGGTGTGTGGGTCAGTGGCCCCGTGTGTGTGGGTGTGTGGGTCAGTGGCTCTGTGTGTGTGGGTCAGTGGCTCTGTGTGTGTGGGTCAGTGTCTCTGTGTGTGGATCAGTGGCTCTTTGTGTGTGGGTGTTATGGGTCAATGGCTCTGTGTGTGTGGGTCAGTGGCTCTGTGTGTGCATGTGTGGATCAGTGGCTCTGTGTGTAGGTCAGTGGCTATGTGGGTCAGTGGCTGTGTGGGTCAGTGGCTCTGGGTGTGTGGGTGTGGGTCAGTGGCTCTGGGTATGTGGGTGTGTGGGTCAGTGACTCTGTGTGTGTGGGTCAGTGGCTCCGTGTGTGGGTCAGTGGTTCTGTGTGTGTGGGTGTTATGGGTCAGTGGCTCCGTGTGTGGATCAGTGGCTCTCTGTGTGTAGGTCACTGGCTGTGTGGGTCAGTGGCTCTGGGTGTGTGGGTGTGGGTCAGTGGCTCTGGGTGTGTGGGTCAGTGGCTCTGTGTGGATATAACATTTTTTTTAGATCTATTTATCTTGCCTTTGGCTATATCCTCCCCTCCAAATTTCGTCAACATGGCTGCGCGACGTCACGTAATGCACATTGCCATAACAACGAGACGCTCTGTGACGTCACGCGGCATCAAGTTGACATGACCCCGGGACGCATTATGGCACCGAGGAATCACGTGATGCCACATTGTCATGGCAACATGTCACCGCCTGACGTCAGTGTCTCATTGTCATGGCAACGGGGTGCGTTATGTGATGTAATTTGTTTTATAAATAATTTTTTAATGTGTCCCGGTTTTTCATTTTGAAAATCTCATCACCCTACATTCTCCTAAATTCTGGCTGGCCCTGTCTCATTTTCTCTCTCCCTCTGTGGAGTGAAGAACACCACTCAATCAGCCCTTCACCTCATAAGGAGATGGAGGAGGGGTACACCAGGCCTGATCTGGGCACAAAGCCTAAGTCAGGGTACTGTGTTCCAGGGAGCTGTGATAGAAATGTAATGACTCTGTGAATACTCTACATGCAATAAAACCCAGAAAAGACAAAGGAGTGTGCTTACTGTCTGCTGCTGTGAGAGGAGAGTGGTCAGTATGGGCCATCCCCTGCTCAACAAAGAGGATCCACACTGTCTGGAGGCGCTGCACCGAGGAAGATCAAGGTAATCTGCACCCCTGTTCTGGTTCTCCCCACACCATCGCGGAGCACTCAGTCCTCCTGTTTACCAACAGGTACAGCCTAACACCCTGAAGTAGTAGCTAAAAGAGCATACCCACCCGAATCTCACTTAATGGGGGTGGGGGGGGGGGTACAAGGGCTACATACACATTAATGCACCTAGGGGAATGAGGGCTTACATGTGTAATCTATAAATAACTGCCCCTGAAATTTTACATGCTACAGTACCGACCAACTTTATTCTAACTTGGCTAGCTCCGCGAATTTCGGAATATCCCGGTGATGTGCGGCTTTGTGTCGTTTTCTCCCGGGGTGTATTACGTTATTTTCCCGGCTGTGATTTAAACATTTTATTCCCGCTGGCTGCAATACTGCAATGCCGTGTACCAATCTATCCTTGATATTGGTATTTCGACGATAGCCTGTTGAAGGAGTATCTCTAAGGACTTTCCTAAGGTCGGGGTCCTCAAGCAGAATATTCCAATGTTTTTGTAGGATGTTTCTAGTTGTATGTGATTGATTGTTGTATGTAGAGATAAATCTAATCTCATCATCCTGTGGAATAATCTGTTTGGGTATCAGAAGATCTGTCCTAGGAGTGGTCAATGCCCTATAGTAGGCTTTTTTGATCAATTTTTGGCTATACACTCTTGTTTTGAATCTGTTGGACATGTCCTTTGATTGTCTTACAAATTCATCAGTAGAGGAACAGTTTCTCCTCAATCGAAGAAACTGTCCCACTGGAATGTTGTTAGTCACATGTCTAGGGTGATGGCTGTTTGCTCTCAGCAAGTTGTTTGTTGCAGTGGGCTTCCTAAAAATACTTGTGGCGATGGTGTCACCCTCTGATCTTGATATGGTAATATCTAGAAATTCAATTCTAATTTTATCAAACTGCATTGTTAGTTTTAAATTGTGATTGTTGTGATTTAAACAGTTGATAAAGGCACAAAGAAGTGTCTCAGTGCCTTTCCATATCAGGAAAATATCGTCAATGTATCTGACCCACAACTCCACATGCTCAGTGTAATACTCGTTGGCCTCTATGAAGACCACTGTTTCCTCCCACCAGCCTGGAACCATGTGACGTGATTGAAAGCCTGTCACATGGTACTAGAGCCAATCAGAGTAGGGATGGAGTTCCCACGCTCTGATTGGCTACCGTTCCATGTGTGGACGGCCATGTTTGTTTTCATGACGTCATCTTAAAGGCAATTGAAGCAAAGCCATTCTGATTGGCTGTGCTTTCATTGCCTTTAAGTGACGTCATCATTTTTTTTTTATCGGCCAAAACACATGGTTTTCACGGCCCGATCAGGGCCGTGGGAACCATATGGCGAAAATGTGACGTCATAGGCCTTTAAAAGCCTATGTCGTCTCATTTTTAAGCAAGACGCCGAGGAGGAAAGACCTCCCACAGAAGAAGAAGCCCAGGGCGTGGTCGAAGACGGGAAGAAGACCCCGGAAGAAGATAGAAGAAGAATACAGATGAAGATGGATTACAATTAGAAGACCCGTGGATTGATTTTGATTTTTAGTTTAATGTTTATTTTTTTATGTGTTGTTATTTTATGGGTTCCTGTGCCTGGTGGTTTTGATCGTGAGTAACCAGTTCAACGGGAGTCGGCAGGGGCAAGTAATGGTAAGTGAACTAAAGAAATGTATTTATTTGAACTTGTTAATTTTTTTTAATTCTTTTCTTGACATGTTTATTTAATTATCTGTCGTATATCATTTCTTGCCACTGTATGTATGTATGTCTAGAGAGATATATACATACAGGGTAAGAAATGATAGTGTTTCAAAAGCTTGATTTGATGTGTTTTTAATTATTTTGACTATGCATCTATGCTTAAATGTGTGTTTAAAGTCTTTTAAAATTAGATAGATGTAATCGTTGCTATTGTATGTTGTATTAGAGGTCAGGGTTAGCCTTGGTTGTCAATTTTGTATGCTTGTTGGTACTTATATATTTTCACAGGCTACGTTGCTCAGTTGCAGGTTTGAATTAGTTAATTGTTTAATTGTTAGGGATGGAATGTAAATTGTTTAGGGATGGAATGTAAATTGTTTAGGGATGTCATTAATGAATGGTAATTGATTTATGTTTACCGGATTGGTTACAATAGTATATTTGTTTGGAGTTATCTGTATTTTGCTTGCAATGTTATTGTTAACATTCATTTGCAGAATGTATATGGTGCATAGATTGTATGCATCATATATACAATGTAAATGCAATGTGTTGATTGTGATTTGAGATTTTTGATTGGCATTTGATCTTTTTGATTCTAATATCAGTTAGGATTATGAAAGGAAATTAATTGTATTGTAGTGTGTATTTATGGAGAACTGTTATTTTGAGTACAGCATGTTTTTGATAACCCTTCTACATTTATTTGTATATTGGTTCATCATGTGTGTGTAAATACATATATATCTCTATCTCTGTATATATATATATTCATCATGCAAATATATATATATATATATATATATATATATATATATATATATATATTTGCATGATGAAGCCAATGTACAAATTCATGGGTGAAGGATGGGTATCGGGCCAGTGTGGCTTAACCCCTTAAGTACCTTTGCGGTTATTATCCTATATGGTATTTAAGGGGTTAATTGATATCTGAATGTCATTGCAATGTATTGGCTATGTTTTTTGTGGGCAAGACAAGGATGTTGCTGGCGACTGAGACTTCTTATTGATAAGGTCGGTAGTACTTAATTTATTTGAATATGCTAGTTAATGTTTTTAATAATGGGCATATAATCTATTATCCCTATCTGGATAATAGTTATTTTGCACATTATTGTACTGTAGGTGTAAGGGGGGGGGGTGTATGTATTGAATGTATAGGCCAGGTTTATCTTTTTTACATTCAGGGTTTGTTCCGTGGTTCTGCGTGGGTCCTCTGGAGACCACCTGTGTGTCTCCTCGGGTATCTCACGGGTATCAGGCTGGTGGTTCCACGGGTGCCACATGCGGGGATGAAGCAGTGTCCTCACATCTGTGGGGGCACCGCGGAACCGTAGTCTGCGGGGATGAAGCCGGTGGCCCGACTTCCGTGGGGGCACTGCCGACCCGTAGGTGCGGGGATGAACCGGTGGTCCCACTTCTGTGGGGGCACCGCGGACCCATAGTGAGCACTCGTGAGTTCCCCAGAGCCCCGTGGGACTACCCGAGGCCCCGCAGACACCTGTGGGTCTGACCCGGAGCTCCCAGACATCCTTGGACCTACCGTGGGGACCCAATTGTGGCCCACGGTGACCCAAAGAGACCACCTGGGGGCCATGGCGCTTGGCGGGACCCACCAGCAGGCCTCCAGAACCTGTTTGAAAAGGGCTGCTGGTACCCTGTAGGTCTGTCAGGTGCCCCGCCAGCCCACCAGGGACTTGCGTGGGGCTGCGTTATGAACCCTGTTTGTAAAAGGATAAATCTTGTATTTATGGGGGGGCACAGGGGGTGGGTAATGTATTTAATAAATAGAATGAAGTTTATTGTGGGTCACTGTATTGTTTTTATTGTGGGTACTGGGGGTTGGGGGGGGGGGTTCCCCAACGGTATGTGGGTAGGCCTCACTTGTGGGTAGTGGGTGAGGGTGGTTAGGCCTCATGGGGTGGGGGGTTACTTTGGGAGGGTATGTAGGCATCCCGAGTGGTAGGTGAGTGTGGGTTAACCCCTTAATGACTGTAGCGGTTAATAACCGCTATGGTGATTAAGGGGTTAGGGGACATTACATTGGATGTTTTCATTCTTGTGTCTGTTTTGCAGCAGCGGAGGGGCCATGGGCAGGATGAAGAGGATGGCCTTCATCGTGGCAACCGGTAATGGGTAAGTGCTATATGTAATTAATGTATTTATTCTTGTTTATGTATTTTAAATACACAGGGGGTGTATGTTGTTTATTGCAATGTTTATTGGGGGCAATTGTCCCCAATAAACATGCTATTCTGCCTTTACCCTTCATTGCCTTAGCGGCTATACGCTATGGTAATGAAGCAGCATTTCTGTATTTTAATAATATTGTGCGGGATCAGGGGCTCCCCTGTGCTGAACCGCATTGATTTGTAGCTCAGAGACCCCCTGCTCACTGTACACTATTATTAAAAATACCTTCATGTTGCTTCGTTACCGTAGCACATAGCCGCTAAGGTAAGGAATGAGTGTTTATTGATATGTGTGTTTTATTTATACTGTAGATGTGCAGAGGGTCTCCGGAGCTGAAGCGCTTTGGTTTTAGGTCCGGGGACCCCCTGCTCCCCGAGATACAGGCCCCTTTAGGGTGTGCCGGTATCCCTCTGCTTTCTTTACATTCCGCGGTCACGTGATCGAGACCTTTAAATGCAGAGGGATACCGGCACCTCATAAAGGGGCCTGTATCTCGGGAAGCAGGGGGTCCCCGGACCTGAAACCAATGCGGTTCAGCTCCAGAGACCCCCTGTACATGTACACTATCAGTAAAAATGTATTTTAAATAATTTTTAATGTGCTGATGTTTGCGCCGAGAGAGCGGCGGATCTCTCTCTGCTGCAGACAGAACTCGCCAGGGGACGGCTTCTCGGCAGTTTCTCGCCAAGAAGCCGTCTCGCCACCGGTTACTCGCCATTATTTCAAATGGTGGTGGCGCATTCATTTGCCAGGGATTCGGCCCTCCCTGCATACAGCGAGTTTAACACGCCAAAAACCTGGCAAATTGAAACCCTGGCGAATGCCATTTTTCAGCCCTTTCTGCATATGCCCCATAGACTGGGGCAATGAGATTAGCGTTAGAACAAAAGGAAAAAGGTTTTTGGGGGTGCTTAAAGACAATTACATGATCCAAATTATTGAGGAACCAACCAGGAGAGGGGCAGTTCTGGATTTGGTCATATCAAACAATGTAGAAGTAATAACAAATATTCAAGTCCTGGAACATTTGGGTAATAGTGATCATAACATGGTCTCATTTGAAATAAATTATCAAAAAACAGATTACTTGGGTTCAACAAAGACTTTAAACTTTAGAAAGGCAGATTTTAATAAACTGAGGTCTAATCTAGTAGTAATACAATGGGATGATGTATTTGCAGGGAAAATGTAGAAGATAAATGGGCAGTCTTTAAAACATTGTTAGAAAAGCACACTTATCAGTGTATACCCTTGGGTAATAAGTATAAAAGAAATAAGTCAAAACCAATGTGGCTAAATAAACAGGTAGGGGAGGAAATGGACAAGAAGAGGGAGGCGTTTAGATTCTTGAAGTCAGAAGGGACAGATAAATCGTATCAGAATTATAAGGAATGTAACAAAAATTGCAAAAGGGCAATCAAATGAGCAAAAATGGATAATGAAAAAAGGATTGCAATAGAATGTAAGGTCAACCCTAAAAAGTTCTTTAAGTACCTTAATAACAAAAAAATGAGAAGAGAAAATATAGGAAGAAGAATCAAGTTCAATAGTAGTGCCGAAGGAGGAAGCCACAACCTCCATATTAATGAACAATTGGTTAACTGAGGAAGAAGTTCATAAGCGACTTGAAAAAATTAAAGTAAATAAGGCACCTGGCCCCGATGGCATACATCCAAGAGTTCTCAAGGAGTTAAGCTCAGTAATAGCAAAACCATTATATTTAATATTCAAGGACTCCATTTCCACAGGCTCAGTGCCACAAGATTGGCGTAAAGCAGATGTGGTGCCTATATTTAAAAAGGGAGCTAGATCACAACCGGGAAATTACAGACCTGAAAGCCTGACTTCAATAGTAGGGGAACTACTTGAAGGTTTAATACGGGATAATATTCAGGAATACCTAATGGAAAACAAAATTATTAGTAATAGTCAGCATGGATTTATGAAGGATAGATCTTGCCAAACTAACCTTATTTGTTTCTTTGAGGAGGTAAGCAGGAATTTAGACCAGGGTAATGCAGTTGATGTGGTCTACTTAGATTTTGCCAAGGCTTTTGATACGGTTTCACACAAGAGGTTGGTGTACAAAATAAAGAAAATTGGACTCAGTAATAATATATGCACCTGGATTGAAAACTGGTTAAAGGACAGACAACAGAGGATTGTCATAAATGGAACTTTTTCAGGTTGGGCTAAAGTCGTGAGTGGAGTACCTCAGGGATCGGTACTGGGACCCGTGCTTTTTAACTTGTTTATTAATGACCTTGAGGTTGGGATCAAGAGCAAAGTCTCCATCTTTGCTGATGATACTAAATTGTGTAAGGTAATAGAATCAGAGCAGGATGTAATTTCTCTTCAGAAGGACTTGGAGAGACTAGAAACGTGAAGGTAAATGGCAACTGAGGTTTAATACAGATAAATGTAAGGTTATGCATTTGGGATGCAAGAATAAAAAGGCGACTTACAAATTAAATGTCATGCAGTAGCTGCAAAGGCAAACAAGATCTTGTCTTGCATCAAATGGGCAATGGATGGAAGGGAAGTAAACATAATGATGCCCCTTTACAAAGCATTAGTAGGACCACACCTTGAATATGGAGTACAATTTTGGACACCAATCCTTAGAAAAGACATCATGGAACTAGAGAGAGTGCAGAGAAGAGCCACCAAATTAATAAAGGAGATGGACATTCTAACTTATGAGGAGAGGCTAGCTAAATTAGATTTATTTACATTAGAAAAGAGGCGTCTAAGAGGGGATATGATAACTATATACAAATATATTCAGGGACAATACAAGGAGCTTTCAAAATAACTATTCATCCCACAGGCAGTACAAAAGACTCGGGCCACC